>NC_087352.1:95764939-96067969 GCF_030014295.1 Loxodonta africana
GAATCCACCATCTGGGTAACACCTAGAAAAAGAACCCCTTGTCGGAGGTGGATGGTAAAATTGTAGCTGCCCAAAGTAGAACCTAACCATCGTTCTCCTACTCCCAATGATCGTTATGGCAATCCAAAGTGAGTTGTAAGCCCCAAAGCTGAAATTACGGTTATATCTCTAGGCATGACTAGGATTGTCCTTGTCATGAATTAAAACTCTACTTCACAGAGTTGTGATTATAAATAATGTGTGTGACATACTTAGCACAAAATTAGACACCCAGCAGGTGCTCAAAATAAATCACTACAACTTTAAAACACAGAGTGTAACAGCTCTATGTAAACACTTCTTGGTTTCTCTGGTGTTGATTTTTGTTGTTTGCTGGCATGATCATACTAGACCCAAATGTTCACAATTCTCATTTATTTCTGGGTGGAAACTGCTGTTGTTGTTAGATCTTGCCGAGTTGGTTCAGACTTACAGTGACCTCACAGAACAGAGTAGAACTGCCCCACAGGGTTTTCAAGGTGCAGCTGGTGGATTTGAACTGTCAACATTTTGGCTAGCAGCCATGCTCTTAACCACTATACTGCCAGGCCTCCTGGGTGGAAATTAGAAATGTTGAATTTCTAAGTGATGCACACCCCCTTTATAATTTTAATTATTATTTACATTCTAATGGTTCAATTTCAGCACCTTGTAGATAGGAGCTCCTTAAAATATATTTGTTGAATAAATGAATCTTGGATGAGACTAAAGTATTTGGACTTCAAAGTCATAGAATCTTTTACTCTTCTCTACCTAGGTCATGGTAAAGAAAATGTTTGGGTCCCATCCCTTCTGGAGTCCAGGCCTCATAGAGATTGTTATATTTCCCTGGGCTTGTCCAGGAGGCATGTTGGTGTGAGTTGAGGCAGCTATGGGACACCACTCTTGATAGAGGACATCTGGAGGTTTATATGGCCTCTAAGAACTCCTGTGTCCCATAGATGCTTTTGCACCTCTCCTCTTGGTCTCACACCTCTTCCAACTCCAGTCAGCGTCTGATGGGCCTGCTTGCTTAGTGACGCTCCAACAAGCACTTATGGTGTGCACTATGTGCCCGAAAGTCTACAAAAGGCCTGATTCTTGCCCTTAGGGGACTAGGGTCTGGGCAAACGGTCATGTAAAAAATAACGGCAGTGTGTGACTTGGGTCATATAGTATCCATGCCCAGATTCTATGGCTTTGTTAAGCTTTTTCTTTAATACAAATTCGTATTTATATATTGCAAATATCTTTGGTTTTTGTGGCTTACATTTTCATCCTTTCTATGGTACGTCTGTCTTCTAGGATGTAAGTTTTGCTTTTTTTTTTCCTTTAAGTTTTTTTTTTTAATTGTAGTGTAACAAATATACAATATACAGATCTTAAGGGTAAAGCTCAACTAATTTTTACAAATATATTCACAACCTAGATCAAGAGAGAGAACATTCCAACACCCCAGGAGGTTCATGATGCCCCATCCTAGTCAGTACTCTACCCCCTGGTTTCTAACACAGTGAGACCTGTGAGAGCCAGAACCCCATGGGACTGCCTTATTTTTCTGGGTCTCAAAAGTTTCCACCTTTGACAGGGTGCAGTCTAATCATTTTTCTATTGCTCCTTTTAGTGAAAAATAGCTGAGTTTTCCTTCTCTGACAGGTGTCTACCTTACACAGGTCCTAACTTTTGCAGGTTTTACTGTACTATAGTTTTTGCCTCTTCCTGAATATGGGATGGTGGAGTGTGTGTTGTCTGGCTTCTTCAACACTTCTTCAGAAACGCCTGTATTATTGCACATACCCATTGATGCACACTGGAGTAATTATAAATAAAGGTGCTGTGAACATTCTAGTCTAGTCCTTTCTTAGACAAAGGAATTAATCTTTTTGGGCGTATGCCTAGGAGTGGAATTGCTGGGTCAGAGGGCAAGTGTATGTTTAGCTTTAACAGATCTTGCCAAACATATTTCCAAAGTGGTTGTTCTCAGGTTACCTCTTTTTTTTTTTTTTTTAAAAAAAATCTCTGTGGCAAAATGCGTGTAACATAAAATTTTCCTATTTTAACCATTTGCAAGTGTACAATTAGTGACATTAATTACATTTACTATGTTGCACAACCATCATCACTATTTATTTCCAAAATATTTCTACAATTCCAAACTCAGTACCCATTAAGCAATAACTCCCCATTCCACTCTCCTCCCAGTCCCTGATAACCACTAGTAAATTTTGGTCTCTATGCATTTACCTATTCTAGATATTTCATATAAGTGGGATTATACAAAATTTGTCCTTTTGTGTCTGGCTTATTTCACTCAGCATGTTTTCAAGGTTCTTTCATGTCATAGCATATGCCAGAACTGCGTATCTCTTTATGGCTGAGTATCATCAAACTGTATATATATATGCCACATGATGTTTATCCAGTCGTCTATTTACAGACCCTTGTTTCCATCTTTTGACTATCGTGAATAGTGCTGGTATGAACGTAAGTGTACAAGTAGGTGTTTAAGTCCATTATCAATTTTGGGGGGTTATATATTTAGAATTTCTGAGTCATATGGCAATTCTATGTTTTGGGGTTTTTTGTGCTACATATATATGTAACAAAACATTTGCTGTTTCAGCATTTTTGCAATATTATGTTCATCATGTTGAACCATCACCACTACCCAGTCCTGAATTTTCCCATCACCCTCAAGCAATGAGATCTCTTTCCCCTGTTTCTCCTCTACCTGGTAACCAATAATAAACTTTGGTCTTTATAGACTTGCCTATTCTAGATATTTCATATTAAGTGAAATCATACACTATTTGTCTTTTGTGACTGACTTCACTCAGCATAGTGTTTTCAACCACCTCCCATCTGTCATTTTCTCCTACTATGGTGGCTTGCATGTTGCTATGATGCTGGAAACTATGTCACTGGTATTTCAAGTATCAGCAGGATCACTCATGGCGGACAGGTTTCAGCGGAGCTTTCAGATTAAGACAGACTAGGAAGCAAGGACTGGTGTTCTACATCCAAAAATTAGCCAATGAACACCCTATGGATCAGAGAACATTGTCCAAGTCTTTGACTCACTTCTTTTGGATATATCATTATATCATTAGGAGGGACTAATTGCTGGAGGTCATCATGTTTGATAAAGTGGAGGTGAGTGAAGTTGAGAGAATCCTCAATGAGGTGGACTGACACAATGGCTGCAACTATGAACTCAAACATACCAACAATCATGAAAACGGAGCAGGACCGGGCAACATTTCATTCTGTTAGACATGGGATCTTAACAGTTGAGTTGACTTGATGACAACTAACATTTTCTAGATTCATCCATGTTGTAGCATCTGTCTTTATGGTTGAGTAATATTCCATTGCATTTATGTACCACTTTATGCTTATCCATTCATCTGTTGGTGGATATTTAGGTTTCCCCACCTTTAGGCTATTGTGAATAGTGCTACCATGAACACTGGTGTGTAAGTATCTGTTTGCATTCCTGCTTTCAATTTTGGGGGAATTGCTGAATCGTATGGTAGTTCTATGTTTAACTTTCTGAGGAACTGCCAAACTGTTTTCCACAGCAAACTGTACCATTTTACATTCCCACCAGCAACAGATGATGGTTCTCCACATTCTCGACAACTTTTGTTTTTCTGATAATAGTCATCCTAATGGGTGTGAAGTGGTATACCATTGTGGTTTTTATTTGCATTTCTCTAATGACTAATCAGGAGCCCTGGTGGCATAGTGGTTAAGAGCTCACCTGCTAACCAAAAGGTTGGCAGTTTGAACCCACCAATTGCTCCTTGGAAACCCTATAGGGCAATTCTACTCTGTCCAATAGAGTTGCTGTGAGTTGGAATCGACTCGACGGCAATGGTTTTGGTTTTTTTTTTTTTTTAATGACTAATGAGGAGCCTTGGTGGTGCAATGGTTAAGCGCTTGGCTGCTAACCGAAAGGTCAGGAGTTTGAACCCACTAGCGGCTCAGCAGGAGAAAAGATCTGGTGATCTGCTTCTATAAAGATTACAGCCTAGGAAACCCTATGGGGCAGTTCTGTTCTGTCCTACAGGGTCTCTGTGAGTTGGATTCAAAGTGACAGCACACAACAATGACTGTCTTTTCATAAGTTCACTGGTTATTTGTATACCTTTCTGGAGAAATGTCTATTCAGGTCCTTGACCCATTTTTTATTGGGTTGTTTGTTCTTTTGATGTTGAGTTATGGGAGTTCTTTATATATTCTGAATATTGAACGCTTATCAGATATATGATTTCCGAATATTTTCTCCCATTCTGTAGGTTGTGTCTTCAGAGTTGTTAGTTTTGACGTTATCTTTCCTTGAAAATTGTCCAATTCATGTTTTCAAATCTACTATTATAAAATTGATCACATTACAAACCAAACAAAACCCACTGCCATAGAGTCGATTCCGACTCATAGCGACCCTAAAGGACAGAGCAGAACTGGCCCATAGTTTCCAAGGAGTGCCTGGTGGATTTGAACTGCCGACCTTTTGATTAGCAGCCATAGCTCTTAACCACTATGCCACCAGGGTTTCCTTGATCATATTGTTATATGTTAATTGTTGATCTCTGCTTTATCTTACCTATTTTCCCTTTCAAATCTCTAATCATTATCTGTTTCTTCATTAATTTTGCCAAAGGTTTGCCTGTTTTATTAATCTTTTTAACAAATCAATGTATCCATTCAGTTCAGTGGGGAAACATAAATGACTCTTTTCAAGCAGAAAAGGATTTAACAGAGAATTACATGCTTTTAAAATCATTGGAAGGTCTGGAAGAATACAATTTTGGGCTCCACTATTCATGTAAGGTCACACCATTACAATGCAATATACTTAACAAATCAAAACATAATTCTAGCCTATAAAGCACAGAAATAAAAACTTTAATTAAAATTGGTAATCATTTATCAATAAATATAGCACAGTATTTGCATGTAAATAAAATCAGAAGATTCCTTTAGTTTTTAAATATTATGACACTATAAACTCTAGCTCAACATAAGTAATGGTGTAGTCCTATATTAGAATTGTTCTTGCCATTTTAAAGTGTAAAACTGAATTCGAATTAGATCTAAGTATACATAATAATAATAATGAAGACTGAGGAAGAACCTATGCCTTCAAATTATGGTGTTGGAGAAGATACTGAATAATACCATGGACTGGCAGAAGAACAAACGAATCTGTCTTGGAAAAAGTACGGCCAGAATGTTCCTTAGAAGGATGGCCAAACTTCATCTCACATACTTTGGACATGTTATCAGGAGGGACCATTTCCTGGAGAAGGACATCATGCTGAGTAGAGGGTCATTGAAAAAGAGGAAGACACTCCATGACATAGTGGCTGCAACAATGAACTCAAGCATAACAATGATGGCGATGATGGTGCAGGACCAGGCAGTGTTTCATTTTGCTGTACACAGAGTTGCTATGAGTTCGAACTGACTCAATGGCACCTAAGAAAAAGGTATTAAACAAAAGATTCTAATACTCGCTAGTTGACTACCAATAGGCCAAGAGACATAATTCTTGGTTCCCACTAAAATGAAAATACACAAAAATGAAACAACGTCCCATTTTTCCTCTAGAATAAAAAAATAGGATTAAGAGTAACTGTGGGGAGAAACCCAGCACTCGTTTGTGTTTGTCGTACTGTGGTAGCTTCCCTGCTGCTGTGTTGCTGGAAGCTATGCCACCAGTATTTCAAATACCAGAAGGATTTTCCCTTAGTGGACAGGTTTCAGTGGAGCTTCCAGACTAAGACAGACTAAGCAGAAGGATCTGGCGGTCTGTTCCCAAAAAAATTGCCAGTGAAAGTCTTATGAATATCAGCAGAACATTGTCTGATACAGTGCCAGGAAATGATCCCCTCAGGTTAGAATGTACTCAAAAATAAGACTGGGGAAGAGCTGCCTCCTCAAAGCAGAGTCAACCTTAATGACATGGTTGGAGTAAAGTATTTGGGACTTTCATTTGTTGATGTGGCAAAACTCAAAATGAGAAGAAACAGCTGTAAACATTCATTAATAATCAGAATGTGGACTATATGGAGTATGAATCTAGAAAAATTGGAAGTCATCAAAAATGAAATGGAACTCATAAACATTGATATCCTAGGCATTAGTGAGCTGAAATGGACTGGTATCGGCCATTCTGAATTGGTCAATCATAGGGTCCGCTATGTCAGGAATGGCAAATTGAAGAGAATGGTGTTGCATTCATTGTCGAAAAGAACATTTCAAGATCTATCCTGAAGTATAACACTGTCAGTGATAGGATAATATCCATATACCTACAAGGAAGACCAGTTAATATGACTATTATTCAAATTTACGCACCAACCACTAATGCCAAAGATGAAGAAACTTAAGATTTTTACAAATTTCTGCAATCTGAAACTTATCAAACAATCAAGATGCATTGATAATCACTGGTGATTGGAATGGTAAAGTTGGGAACAAAGAAGGACTGGTAGTTGGAAAATATGGCCTTGGTGATAGAAATGATGCCGGAGATTGCATGACAGAATTTTGCAAGACCAATGACTCATTCACTGCAAATACCTTTCTCAACATAAATGGTATCTATATATGTGGACCTCACCAGACGGAATACACAGGGATTCAATCAACTACATTTGTGGAAAGAGACAATGGAGAAGCTCAATATCATCAGTCAGAACAAGGCCAAGGCCCACTGTGGAACAGAGCATCAATTGCTCAAAGCAACTTCAAGTGGAAGATGAAGAAAATTACATAAAGTCTACAATAACCAAAATATGACCTTGAGTATCTCTCACATGAATTTAGAGACCATCTTAAGAATAGATTGGGCACACTGAACACTAATAACCAGAAACCAGATGAGTTGTGGAATGACATCAAGGACATCAAACATGAAGACCAAAACATGGTCATTAAAGGCAGGAGAGAAAGAAAAGACCAAAATGGATGTCAGAAGAGACTCCGAAACTTGCTCTTAAACGCAGTGTAGCTAAAGCAAATGGAAGAAATGATCATGTAAAACAGTTGAACAGAAGATTTCAAGGGGTGACTTGGGTGGACACAGTAAACTATTATGATGACATGTGCAAAGACCTGGAGATAGAAAATCAAAAGGGAAGAACATGCTCATCATCTCTCAAGCTGAAAGAAAACATTCAAGCCTTGAGTTGTAATAGTAAAGGATTTTAAGGGGAAGACATTAAATGACACAGGAAGCATCAAAAGTAGATGAAAGGAATATACAGAGTCACTGTATTAAAAAGAATTGGTTGATGTTCAACCATTTCAGCAGGTAGCATATGATCAAGAACTGATGGTACTGGAAGAAGTTCAAGCTGCACTGAAGGCGCTGGCGAAAAAGGCTCTAGGACCTGACGGAATACCAATTGAGATGTTTCAACAAAGGGATGCAGCACTGGAGATGCTCACTTGTCTATGCCAAGAAATTTGGAAGACATTTACCTGGCCAACCGACTGAAGAGATTAATACTGGTGCCCATTACAAAGGCTACAGCTGTCCATATGGATTTCACCTCAACATAAAGAAAACAAGAATCCTCACAACTGGACCAATAAGTAGCATCAAAATAAATGGAGAAAATATTGAAGTTGTCAAGGATTTCATTTTACTTGGATCCACAATCAATGCCCATGGAAACTGCAGTCAGAAAAATCAAACAACATATTGTACTGGGCAAATCTGCTGCAAAAGACCTCTTTAAAGTGTCAAAAAGCATAGATGTCACTTTCAGGACTAAGGTGTGCCTGACCCAAGCATGGTATTTTCAATCGCTTCACATGCATACAAAAGCTGGACAATTAATAAGGAAGGTCTAAGAAGAACGGACACTTTTGAATTATGGTGTTGGAGAAGAATACTGAATATACAGTGAACTGCCAGAAGAATGAACAAATCTGCCTTGAAAGAAGTACAGCCAGAATACTCCTTAGAAGCAAGGATGGTGAGACTTCGTCTCATGTACTTTGGACATGTTAGCAGGAGGGACCAGTTGCTAGAGAGGGACATCATGGTTGGTAGAGGGTCAGTGAAAAAGAAGACTCTTGACGAGACGGATTGACATAGTGGCTGCAATGATGGGCTCATGCGTAACAACTATTGTGAGAATGATGCAGAAGTGGTCACAGTGTTTCATCTGTTGTACATAGACTCAACAGCATCTAACAACAACATGGGCAGAAACACAGATGACATAGATGTAAGCAAATTCTATTAGTAAAAGTTTACATATGGTAATCTACAAAGATATATATTCCTTCCATTTTCTTTTTTTTCTCTTTCTTTTTTTTTTAATTGTGCTTTAGATGAAAGTTTACATAGCAGATTAGTTTCTCATAAAACACTTAATATACAAATTGTTTTGTGACATTCTTTGCCAACCTCGTGATCTGTCAACACTCTCCCCTTCTCTACCCGAATTCCTTGCTTCCGTTGGTCCAGTTTTCCTGTCCCTTCCTGCCTTATCTTTGCTTTTGGGCTGGTGTGCCCATTAGTCTCATATACATGATTGAACCATGAAGCACATTCCTCACATGTGTTATTGTTGGTCCTATAAAAACCTGTTGCCGTCGAGTCGATTCCGACTCATAGCGATCGTATAGGACAGAATAGAACTGCCCCATAGAGTTTCCAAGGAGTGCTTGGTGGATTTGAACTGCCAACCTTTTGGTTAGGGGCCATAGCACTTAACCACTACACCACCAGGGTTTCCATTGGTCCTATAGACCTCTCTAATCTTTGTTTGAAGGATGAACCTCAGGAGCGACTTTGGTATTGAGTTGAAAGGATTCCCTGGGGCCATACTTTCTCTAGTCTCTTTCAGACCAGCAAGCCTGGTCTTTTTGTGTGTGTGTGTGTGTGTGTGTGCGAATTTGAATTTTGTTTTACACTTTTCTCTAGCTCTGTCAGGGACCCTGTATTATGATCCTTGCCAGAGCAGTCAGTGGTGGTAACCAGGCACTGTCTAGTTGTTCTGGGCTCAGTTTGGTGGAGGTTGTGATAGTTGAGGTCCTTTAGTCCTATGGACGAATCTTTCCCTTGTGTCTTTGGTTTTCTTCATTGCTCTTTGCTCCAGCTGGGATGGGACCAGTAAGTGTATCTTAGATGGCTCCTAGCAGGCTTTTTTTTTTTTTTTAATTAACTTTTATTAAGCTTCAAGTGAACGTTTACAAATCGAATCAGTCTGTCACATACAAGTTTACATACATCTCACTCCCTACTCCCACTTGCTCTCCCCCTCTTGAGTCAGCCCTTTCAGTCTCTCCTTTCGTGACAATTTTGCCAGCTTCCCTCTCTCTCTATCCTCCCATCCCCCCTCCAGACAAGAGTTGCCAACACAATCTCAAGTGTCCGCCTGATATAATTAGCTCACTCTTCATCAGCGTCTCTCTCCCACCCACTGACCAGTCCCTTTCATGTCTGATGAGTTGTCTTCAGGGATGGTTCCTGTCCTGTGCCAACAGAAGGTCTGGGGACCATGGCTGCCGGGATTCCTCTAGTCGCAGTCAGACCATTAAGTATGGTCTTTTTATGAGAATTTGGGGTCTGCATCCCACTGATCACCTGCTCCCTCAGGGGTTCTCAGTTGTGCTCCCTGTCAGGGCAGTCATCGATTGTGGCTGGGCACCAACTAGTTCTTCTGGTCTCAGGATGATGTAGGTCTCTGGTTCATGCGGCCCTTCCATTTTCTTTTGATGCTCCCTGAGTCGTTTACTTTTTTCCCCATAGAATCCTTCAATATTGCAACTTGAGGCTTGAAGTTTTTCTTCAGTTCTTTCAGCTTGAGAAATGCTCAGAGTGTTTTTCCGTTTTGGTTTTTCATTTCCAGGTCTTTGCACATGTCATTATAATACTTTGTCTTCTCAAGCTGTCTTTGAAATCTTCTGTTCGACTCTTTTACTTCATTTCTTCCTTTCGCTTTAGCAACTCGATATTCAAGAGCAAGTTTCAGAGTCTCTTCTGATGTCCATCTTGATTTTTTCTTTTTAATGACCTCTTGCTTTCTTCATGTATGATATCCTTGATGTCATTCTGCAACTTGTCTGGTCTTCGGTCATTACTGTTCAATGTGTCATATCTATTCTTGAGGTGGTCTCTAAATTCAGGTGGGATATACTCAAGGTCATACTTTGGCTCTCATCAACTTGTTCTAATTATTTTGTTTCAACTTGAACTTGCATATGAGCAACTGATGGTCTGTTCCACAGTTGGCCACTGGCCTTGTTCTGACTCAGGAAGCATCAAAAGAAGATGGAATACACATAGAGTCACCATATCAAAAAGAATTGGTCACAGTTCAACCATTTCAGGAGGTGCCATACAAGCAGGAACCAATGGTACTGAAGGAAGAAATCCAAGCTGCACTGACTGAAGGCATCGGCGAAAGACAAGGCTCTAGGAATTGACAGTATACCAATTGAGATGTTCCAAAAAATGGATGTAGCGCTGGAACTACTCACTCATCTATGCCAAGAAATTTGGAAGACCTGGCCAAACAATTGGAAGAGATCTATCTAGATGCCTATTCACAAGAAAGGTGATCCCACTGAACGTAGAAATTATTGAACAATATCATTAATATCATATGCAAGTAAAATTTTGCTGAAGATGATTCAAAAGTGACTGCAGCAGTATATCGACAAGGAACTGCTGGAAATTCAAGCCGGATTCAGAAGAGGATACAGAACCAGGAATGTCATTGCTCATGTCAGATGGATCCTGGCTGAAAGCAGAGAATACCAGAAAGATGTCTGTGTTTTATTGACTATGCAAAGGCATTCGACTGTGTGCATCGTAACATATTATGGATAACATTGCAAAGAATGGGAATTCCAGAACACTTAATTATGCTCACGAGGAACCTGTATATAGATGAAGAGGCAGTCCTTTGAACAGAACAAGGGGATATGGTGTGGTTTAAAGTTAGGAAAGGTGTGCGTCAGGGTTCTATCCTTTCGCCATACCTGTTCATTCTGTATGCTGAGCAATCCGAGAAGCTTAACTATATGAAGAAGAACGGGGCATCAGGATTGGAGGAAGACTCATTAACAACCTACCTTATGCAGATGACACAACCTTGTTTACGGAAAGTGAAGAGGGCTTGAAGCACTTACTGATGAAGATCAAAGATCACAGCCTTCAGTATGGATTACGCCTCAACATAAAGAAAACAAAAATCCTCAGAAGTGGACCAATAAGCAACATCATGATTAACGGGGAAAATACTGAAGTTGTCAATGATTTCATTTTACCTGGATCCACAATCATTACCCATGGAAGCAGCAGTCAAGAAATCAAAAGGTGCACTGCAATAAGCAAATCTGCTGCAAAAGACCTCTTTAAAGTGTTGAAAAGCAAACATGTTACCTTGAATACTAACATGCGCCTGACTCAAGCCATGGTATTTTCAATCGCCTCATATGCATGTGAAAGCTGGACGATGAATAAAGAAGACTGAAGAATTGACGCCTTTGAATTGTGGTGTTGGAGAAGAATATTGAATATACCATGGACTGCCAAAAGAATAAACAAATCTGTTTTGGAAGAAGCACAACCAGAATGCTCCTTAGATGCAAGGACACTGAGACTATGTCTCACATACTTTGGACATATTGTCAGGAGCAATCAATCCCTGGAGAGGGACATCATGCTTGGTAGAGGGTCAGCAAAAAAGAGGAAGACCCTCAATGAGATGGACTGACACACTGGCTGCAACAATGGGCGTAAGCATGGCAACAATTGTGAGGATGGTGCAGGACTGGGCAATGTTTTGTTCTGTCGTACGCAGGGTCGCTATGAGTCGGAACCGACTCGACAGCACCTAACACCACCACCACCACAAAGATATAATTACTAATATTTTCTATTCTAGATGTTTGTTTATTGGAGCATAAACTAAAGAATCAGAATAGTAGGGATTTATTTTAAATTATCAGACACACTTTATTTTGAAAACAAACTTCCTAGCATATGGAAAATATTAAGGAATGACAGTTTATAATTTTGTATTGCTTGTCACTTTGGGCAAGTTCTTCTTTATCCTTAATTTTGTATCTCCCCAAAAGGGAATTATTTCCCAACAAAGAATTACATATCTAGCAAAATTTTCTTTCAAAAATGAGGGTGGAATTAAGACACTCCCAGATAGGCAGAAATTAAGGGAATTTGTAATCACCACATCAGCCCTACAAGAAATATCAGAGGGAGTCCTTCAGATGGAAAACCAATGACATCAGACAACAACCTGAGATTAAGACACATGACAGCATTATCCACACATCAAGCAAGGTGAAGACTTAAAGTAAAACAAACCTACAAAATTGATTAAAGGGAACAAGATATAAAGATGTAAATAACAACAACTTCAAAACAAAAAGGGGACTGAATGGTGTAGTTCTAGAACTTCCATATGGAAAGGAAGTCAAGGTTATCTCAAGTATAACAGATGGTTTTAAATTTAGAATGATAAATGTAAACTTCAGGTAACCACAAAGAAAAGTAATAATCCTACTTACTAAAACAAAGAAAAAAGACTCAGTGAACACAAAAACAATAACAAATGAAAAGAAAATCCGTATACAAAAAGAATTCATCACAGAAAGTAAAAAACAAAGAAATCAACACCACAAAAAAAAAGTGCGACAAAATGGCAGCAGTAAATCCATACCTATTGATTATCACACTGAATATAAATGAATTGAATACGCCAGTCAAGAGACAGAGAGTAGATGAATGGATAAAAAACATGACCCATCAATGTGTTGTCTAGAAGAGATATCCTTGGACACAAAGACATAAACGGGTTAAAAATCAAAGGATGGGGGGGAAAAAAAAACCAAGAAAACAGTAACCAAAAGAGAGCAGGAGTGCTAATATCAGTATCTGAGAAAACAGACTTAAAGCTAAAATCCATTACGGGAGACAAATAAGGACATTATAATAATAATGGTGATTAAAGGGTTAATTTACCAAGAAGGTATAACAAATATAAATATTTGTGCACCCAGTGCCAGAGCTCCAAAACTGATTAAACAAACTCTAACAGAATTGAAGACAGAAAAAGAAATATCTACAATAATAAAACCCAAAACCAAACCATACCCACTGCTGTCAAGTTGATTCTGGGTCACAGCGGCCCTAAAGGACAGAGTAGAACTGCCCCATAGGATTTCCAAGGAGCGGCTGGGGGATTTGAACTGCTGACTTTTGGGTCAGCAGCCATAGCTCTTAACCACTGTGCCACCAAGGTCCCATCTACAATAATAGTAGATTTTAACAAAAGGAAATTATATTTAAAAAGTGAAATCTTTTTAGACGCTTAAGTTATTGATAGATTATAAATGAAATAATTCAGTTTGAAACAAAGCAAGATTTGGGGAAACTTCACCTTAAACTTAAGATAATTAATATTTTAAGGCCAAACCTCCTACCATGAATGTTAATACTGCTACCTCTTCCTAAACTTAAACATATACATGATAAAAAGTAGCAACTTCTTTTTGGACTCAAAAGAGGTAATGTGTGTTCAACAGACATGCAAAATAAAATACCTTAAAATCAACATGTGTAAAAGTAATTTTATGAACATATTCTGTTAACTATAAAGAGGAAGCGATGATTCCATGAAAATGTTTAGCAGATCTAACTGAAAGACATTTTGACAGTATAAAAGTATACAAATTCAACTTTTTCCTAAAAATATTATTTGAAAATTACTAAAATTTTTCCTAAAAATAATTTTAGAAGATATAAGATAGCCTCTCCACTTACTAACAATCTGCAATGCAGTATGTACAACAAATTTTAGTCTCTATCATTATTTTTTAATCTTATACCAAACGTTCTTTAACACGTTGAGTAAATTTAACATGGGCATAAAGTACAAGAAGGTATGGAAACACAGAGTTTCATTTCAATCATTTTAAAATACAAAGAGGTATAATTTTTCCCTTAGAAGAAGAAATTGGGGGAACATTTTTGTTTTTTTAAACCACTGTGACAAATTTCAGATACACACTACACAACCCAGGGTAGACGGCTGAGAATCCAGTTCTCTTCTTTTGCAGTAAAAGTCTAGAATTAAATCTTATGAAAAAAAACTTAATTGTTCTTATGTGTTCTATATAATAAAGACAAAGGATTCATAATATGTTAATATGTTGAGAAAAGTCCTTAGATAAACTCACCTGTACAAAGTTTTTATTGTAATTACTGGGAACCATCAAGGTTAATTTTTAATGGGTGGGAAAAACTCCACAAAAAATAGATATAAACATTTAAGTCCTTATTTTATTAATAGAAAATCTCTTTCTGATATTACGAAGATGAACAAAAATTTATAAATATGGATTCAGTGTCAGATAATATCCATTAATCTACCACAAGCAGTAAAAATTGACATGTTATTGTTTTTAAACACACTTCCAATGAAAATTAAGAAAACAGCTTTTCTTGTTTTAGATGGTCAGGATGCATTATAAAACCAAACAACTTTCAAATATTATTAAACATACTTTGAAGTATAGTTCTAAAAAGCCATTTCTCTAACCTTTCTTCGTTCTTTCTCAATTTGCATATAATCCAATTGTCTAAGGACCCCAAATTTAGAAATACTATGGTAACCAATGTTTCTTGTAGTTAATTCTATTATTGCCACTTTGTTTTTTTCATGAGCAATAGAGTTGAACAATTTCCAATTACAACGGTAGGTTAACACTGCAACAGTTCTAAGTAACCTTTACGGAGATTTCAGTTTTAAAAAACAAAAACACTTATCTATTCAGCAGGGATCCTCTTTATTAACCTCACTGTATATTCAGAATGGATTAAAAAAAACACACACATTTCGTGGGACCAACACTGTACCAAAAGTATCCGCTTACAAAAGAATTTCACAGACCAATAGTCTTGGACTTACACAATGACATATATATTGACACACATTAGCTTGAATTAATACACAATCCAAACATTTCTGCAGCAACTGCCTAGCAGACCCTTATTGCATTAATCTGGGTCCATATGTTTTCTTTAACCTTTAAAAATAGTAATAAAAAAATTACAAAACAATGTAAATGTAGAATTAAGGCTAAGACTATATAATCTAGTATCAATAAAGTCAAACTATTTATAAAAACTGATGCTGCATATTTTATATATACACAGGGTAAGTCTTTAGAAATTTAAAATGCTACCACTGTCACAAGTTTACTTTCATCTCAACATCTAAATTCCAAGACTACCTGTGCTTTTTCTGTTTTTATCCTGAATTCTTCATTAAGTTTCCTTATATTTACAATTAAATACCTAGCCCCTAGAAACGTTCTTAGACATAACAGACAAAACGTTTTTGTTAAATAAATTCACAGAAAAGTAAAAAAAGATTTGTTTTTAAGAAACAGTTCTAACAGAGCCATGATAATTATACTGAAAAATAGAACATATACTTTTCTTCAGGATTAGTAAATGCCATGTGCCAACTTCACAGTCGCTGCCATGTTTGCACGTTCCCCTCTGACACGTTTGCAAGGTAATGACAAACAAGGGGCATGATGGCTGGAATAATCGTAGAAAGTCCACATTGTCCAGTGAGATTCATAAAATTGAACTGCTGCTTCCAGTCCCATCTGGACAGACATGAAAACTCATGCCCAGATACTGGTACTGTCCCCAGAAATACTTGGCTGCTAAGTCAGCCTCTTGGTCTTCTGAAACAGCGCTGCACAAGTCAGGGCATCTCAGTGATCCCCTCTGTCACCTGTCACACATCTGTTTTGGTTATAATCCTAGTCAAGGTGGAAAAACAAACACAGTAAGTTTCATATGCTTTCCTGAACCCCCTCATCATAGCTGATGCGTAAACACCCAGTGGAATTATGCTCTATTAATTATATTTTTGATATAAACAAGTTTAATTAAATCCTTTATATAACCATTTTCTGCATAGGTACGCTCCCCCCCCCCGCCACCAAAGCCAAAAAATAACAGCAGTAGTTAATGTATACAGATGAAGAGCTAAGTAACATCTGTACCATACTTCTTGGGAACGGCATCTCTGAGATCTGAATTCTGCAGATTTTTGTTTACTTTTTCCCTTTCTCTAAATGAAATTACTATTTTAAAAATTAACAGAAATTACAGTGCTTTTAGAAAAAAAGTCACAAAACAAAAACAAGAAAAATATTTTAAAACACCCAAAATCCTACTTATGTGGCAATGAACACAGTGAACACCTTGGAATATATCTACACAGATACTATACAATTCAGATACTATATATATTCAAATCTTTTCTAATGATATTGCCCTGAACTGCCATATCCAAACAGAAGACACTTTTTTTTTTTTTTTTTTAAATAAAGAGCTAATTTGTAATCGTTTAAGTAGGAAATAAAGTAGAAAGCCTGGAGCCTCTATTCAGGAAAACAGCTGAGACTACTGAGCTAAGCATATTTTATTGATTCTAAGATGAACTTTTTTTCATATTTAACATCTCTGATACACAGGCATATCTTAAAAATCATTGTCATGAGTTAGTTGTCAATGCTTTTTGTTTACTGTTTCTTAATGGTGTTTCTTATTAAGTGATGGCATCTCAGAGTTGACAAAACATGATATGTGATCCCTCTAAGAGCTAACAAATATGTAAATATGTAATATATGGAGCCTTAGTAGCACAGTGGTTAAGAGCTTGGCTGCTAGCCTCAAGGTCAGCAGTTCAAATCTACCAGGTGCTTCCTGGCAACTCTATGGAACAGTTCTACTCTGTTCTATATGGTTGCTATGAGTCAGAATCAACTTGACAGCAATGGGTTTTTGGCTTTTTATGTTATATATATATATATAAACTTGCTGGCAAGTCGATTCCGACTCATAGCAATCTTACAGGAAAGAGAGCTGCCCCACAGGGTTTCCAAGGAGCGGCTATAGCTCTTAAGTACTGTGCCACCAGGCCTCCAAATCGTGTTGTTCTAATGCTATCATTTCTCTTATAGTTCAGTATAATTCTTCTAAAAGAAGGACTTTCCCTCTCCAACTATTCGGTTGCCCTAAGAGACAGTTCATACAGGCAGGCCAGAATACACATCTTTTCTATATGAATATATTGGTTTACACAGTAGTAAGCTGTTGCCCTAGCAAGTGACAATCATGATGAATGAGGTTTTTCTGGTATCATTTTGAACTCATGATTTTTAAAAATTATATGTTTCTAAATCTATTGCAGATATTCTTTCTGATGCTAAGTTGCCTCAATACACTTTCAATGATCACCTTAACAGTTTCTATACACCCATACCACATGCCCAGAAACACACACGTCATTCACAGGGCTACATGTGTGTAAACACTGTCGTACTGATGAGCACTGCATTCTTGTATTAATATTTCATTAGCTCTCCACCATAATTTACTTTAAAAGCAGCTTGTTCCAAAGCACTTTTTTTTCCTACAAAGACACAATTCAAAAACTCAACAGATGTCAGTGGACTTAAAATATAAATAACTTTACCTCACAATTTTTTATGACATCCGATTGGTTGTGCATAATCTGGCTTCTGCCTACCTCTCCAACAGCAACTTGGGCCTACCATGCTTTAGCCACACACTGTTCTTCCCTCCCTCAAACATGTCCAAGCTTTTACATTGACTTTCCCTCTGACTGAAACCAATCTATGGATGGTGGGTTCCTTCTCACTCTTTGGTTCTCTGCTTAAACGCATTTTTCCTGACGATCGATAGCTTCCTCATTATTTTCTATCACATCTTTTTTTCTATCCTTCGTAGGGTTTAATATTATTCTATACATTTGTATACACAGGTTCCCTGGGTGGTACAAATAGGTTGCACTCATCTACTAACGAAAAGGTTGATGGTTCAAATCCACCCAGCTGCACTGTGAAAGAAAGGCCTGGTGATCCATTTCTGTAAACATTAGAGTCAAGAAAACCCTAAGGAGCACAGTTCTACACTGTAACACATGAGGATGCCATGAGTCACAATCAACTCAAAGGCAATGGAGTTTGGTTTTTTTGTCTGTTTACTTGTTTATTGTCTGCCTTCTGCATAGGACTGTAGAACCCTACAGGGCAAGAACCCTATAGGGCAAGGACCATGTCACTTTTATTTGCCAGCAACATATGGCACAAAGTGACCATTCCAATACTCCCTGAATCAATGTAGATACAGATGCACAGGGCATAGATGCCCATCCCAAACACCAAGCTCAAGAGAGCTCCTCTTAGGTCAGTATGAGAAACTTATCCAGGTAGAGTCTATACTTCAATCTTTTGAAATAATGTACAAGAAACCCTCATACCACAGTATTCTGTGGAATGGCCTTACTAATATCTAATGTAAAAAAAATATTTTCTTGATGACTGATTAAGCCTGCAGATGGCTCTGTTGATTTTTTGGGTGAGTTATATAAATGGTATCTGATTCTTCAAACCAAAAGTTAGAAGCAATTTTTAAATAAGTTGTTGTTGTTTCTTGGCATCAAGCTGATTCCAACTCATGGCAACCCTATATGTGTAGAGCAGAACTACTCCATAAGGTTTTCAAAGCTGTGAGTTTTTGGAAGCAGACTATCAGGCCTGTCTGCTGAGGCACTCTGTGTGGGCTCAAACTGCCAGCCTTTCAGCTAGTAGCTGAATGTTTAATCGTCTGCATCGCCCAAGGAGTCTTTAAATGAGTAATGATGTATAAGTGGCTTTGAATATTCTATACTTATTAAGTTGCTGATCCTACGAAGTGGAATGCAGTGTATTTTAAATGAAAGTTAAGTCAAACAACAGAAAAACAATTTAACTTTCAACATTTAATATAACAGAAAAATAAACTACTAACATTTCCAAATAATTAGCAAATTTGTTTACAAAAATTAGAATATCCTACAAGAATATAATGGTTGTGTCATATCTCTATTATCCACCACCTTTTTTTTTTTTTAATACTAACTCTAGCTCAAGGGGGTAAGTTAGAAATAAACTCAAGCTGTTTTTAAAGTATGATGAACCAAGAGTTTTGATATACTAACCAATGATAACACCCAGGTCACAATGGGCTCACCTGTTCTGTCTTGTAGATTCTCTTCTCATTCTTTTAGGGGGAATTGGACTATCTGTCACATCCTTTGCTGGATGACGCAATGAGTCGTTACACTTACGTGTTGGAGTCATACCTATTAAAACAGAAAATGTAGAAAATCAACTTTAAAAAGACTGAGTTATATGAGAGAAAAACAAATACATACATGTTATTTATAGAAATAGCATTAAGAAGTAATATTGAGAATTTTCTTATTACTCCTGCTGAAAGAATAGTTTACAACCATTTATCAGAGGACTTGGAGGTGATGAGTTTCTATTGAAAAAGAGAACCTACAGACCAGGAAAAAATTTTTGGCTATGACATATTTGACAAGGGTTTAATATCTAAAATCTATAAAACACTTCAACACCTCAACAACAAAAAGACAAGTAATCCAATTAAAAAATGGGCAAAGGATATGAACAGACACTTCACCAAAGAAGACATTCAGATGGCTAACAGATACATGAGGAAATGCTCTTGATTGTTAGCCATTAAAAAAACCTATTGCTGTTGAGTTGATTCCAACTCATAACAACCCTATAAGACAGAGTAGAACTGCCCCATAGGGTTTCCAAGGAGTGTCTAATGGATCTGAAGTGCTGACCTTTTGATCGGGAGCCGAGCTCTTAACCACTGCACCACCAGGGCTCCTCATTAGCCATTAGAGAAATGCAAATCGAAACCACAATGAGGCTATCTCGCCCTTACATTACTGGCACTAATCAAAAAAAAAAAACCAAAAAAAACAGAAAAGAACAAACGCTGGAGAGGTTGCGGGGAGACTGGAACTCTTATGCACTGCTGGTGGGAATGTAAAATGGAAAAACCACCATGGAAAATGATATGGCATCTCCTTAAAAAGCTAGAAATAGGAATACCATACGATCCAGCAATCCCACTTCTAGGAATATATCCTAGAGAAGTAAGAGCTGTCACAGGTATAGACATACGCACACCCATGTTCACAGCAGCATTGTTCACAACAGCTGTTGTGGAAAGGGGGCGAGTGCTGACACATCGCAGGGGTTACAACCAATGTCACAAAAAAATTCACATATAAATTTTTGAATGAGAAACTAATTAGTGCTGTAAATTTTCACCTACAGCACAATAAAATTAGAAAGAAAGTTTCTGTCGACTTAAGTTCTGGATCATTAACATCAACTGGACTCTATTTAATCATAAATATTTAATTCTGTACAGAGAATGTTCACAAAACTAAACATATACCTAGTTTTTGTTCTATTAGTTTCAGATTTTTCTCCTGTTCATCAAGTTCTTGCTTCTTCTTCTTCATATCAGGAGTGTGAAGGTACTCCAACTGCCCATTAAGGTCCTTATTCACACTGCCCAGCTTGCACACTGCTGAACGATATTGTTGAAGAAGATCTACAATGAAACAAAGACACTGGTTAAACTACCAATAACATATCAAGGATAGAAGAACGAACATCACATAGCGCAGTAACATGTAGGAACCACTTTTAATCCACGAAACATTCAATGCAAACAAATGAAATAAAAGCCATTGTTTATTCCTCAGCACAAAACTGGTATTTGTTAAATTTTAGTTTTCTGATTGCTTGATTTAATAAATTTATTTCTGTGTCAGGGAAGAGTTTTCTATATAAAAGTGCTCTATCAATTGGATCACTCTCAGTTAATGTTTACAACTCGTCTGATATTCAGTAGTTAATGCTAGAGACAAATTTGGGGAGAAAGATATTAAATACAGTACTGTTAGGAAATCACTGCTTCTATCAGATATGGCTATTACCTGCCATATAAAATTCTTTCAAAAATGCAATTCTGATAAAATTCTTAACTTTCAAAAGATTTAATTACGTTTCCTTAATTAAAAGTCTAAAAGTCTATTATTCATGTTTGAAATTGTTTATTGCCTGACTGCATGATCTATTGTCTAATACAGTGGTTATACTCCAGGGGTTGGCAAGCTAAAGCCCATGGGCCAAAAATGGTTCATATATTTTTAAATGGTTACATTTTAAATGGTTATAAAAATACCTACATAATATCCTTGATTATGCCTCTTGGCATGCAAAGCCTAAAATATTTACTATCTGGCCCTTTAAGAAAAAGTTTCCAACCCCTGCTGTAGTTACACTAAGATGACCAATATTTATAAAATGGATACACAAACATCTGAACATTCAACAAATACAGTAAAACCTGTGAAAGCTGGAACCTGTGCAAGGCAGAAGTCTGTCAGAGAAGGAAAACTCAAGTATTTTCCACTAATCGAGAGCAATAGTAAAGTGGTAAGACTGCAGCCTTTCAAAGGAGGAAAACTTGCAAGACCCGGAAAAGCAAGGCAGTTCTGTTGAGTTCCTGCTCACAGGTTTCACTGTAAATACAGTAGCTAACATATAAAACCACGGGAGAAATTATTTGTGAGTACAAGGTACATGAGGTTGAGATATTCAACACTTTTTATTTTAAGGGTCAATAACAGTATAAAACAGTTTTAAAAGAAATTCATCGAGCAAATCAACTCCCACATCTCCCCTCTGTTCGCATGCTGGCTTCTACAATATCCTTGGTTATTCCTTTCCATTTTAAACGTATTTCTACTTAAGACACCTATAGAAAGCTTTGGTTCATTTAGAAAGGAAGCAAGATCGGCGGCGGGGGAGGGGGGAGGGGGGACATTATGTCTACGACCTCACACTTTTCTTGTCTTTTTATTCCACAGATATGTGGGTTTAATTTTTAACAAGTGTCATATTTGTATTTACACTTTCTATTTGTTTTCCATTTAACTTTGTCATGGACATTTCCCAGATTATAAATTCATTTAAAGTATTTAGTGTTTCTAATATTTTGCTAGAAAAACAAGGGTGCAATATTAGCCTGAGTAAAAAATACCTTACCTGTATTTAAGATTGTTTAGGTGTTTTTACTAGAAAATCAAACACTGGTTAAAAGAACATGAATATTAAAGACAATTAGTAATTTTTTTTTTTATTATAAAAGGATATATACAACTGCTCATTTCCCAGGCAAATCTGGGAAAATATAGAGAAAAGGAAAATTATCTCCATTATATAATCCAGGAATGAAGAAAAACATTTTTCTTTCTTTCTACCCTTCTGCTTCAATGCATATGCAAATACACAGACTGCTCTGAACTTGGAAAGTTATCTAACCTGTTTAAGTTATCTAACCTCAGCTTCCTCAGCTGTAAAATGAGGATGTTAATATCAACAAATGAGATCATTCAAGTGAGAAGCTGAAAAAGCATCTGGTACACAGTAAGTCTTCAAATATTAACCATTAGTATTCTTTTGACAATTGCCTGTTCATGTCATCCACTCCATTTTTATTAGTCTTTGCTTTTTTCTTACAAATTTTTAAAGGCTGTTTTAATAGTAAGGCTATAATGCTTCTATCATATGTTGTAATTTTTCCCCAAGTTTTTCATTTGCCTTTTCATTTTCTTCACAGTGCTTTACAATTTTACATAAACTTTAAAAATATTTTCTTTTATTACTTTCATGTTAAAAAGCACTTCTTCCCAAGGTAGGTAGTTCTATTTTAGATCAGGTAGTCAGGGAAGATCTCTCTGAAGATGTGACATTACAGAACTGGAAAGAATCAAAGCCGTATGTGTATCTGAGGCAAAACCACTGTAGGTGAGGCTTAAAATAAACTTTCTCTTCCTTTTAATATTAATCTTATTTCTGTTTAACTACACCAAGGAGATCTTCCTGAACACAGCTGAAGAATGGTAACATATTCATTTTCTTTTTCTGTGCTATTTTTGAAATGTGAATTATTATTAGTTTCTTAAAATAGTCTGGGTAGTCTGCAACAATTTATATTTAAAATTCACTTACAAAAACCTATAAAACACAGTTATCAGTTTGTTTGTACATTAAGCTATTGTCTATCATTGTATGTGCACAGAAGACTTTTTGTATGTGCTCAGTGCCATCATGAACAGAGGCATGTGTTGTATCCTCATCATCTTTCTCAACTATTGCTTTAAAAACTGCTGGGGGCTGAAGTCACAACCCAAAACCATTAATGACCCAAATTTCTCAAGAGTAGAATGAATAAATTGTGATGTACTCATATAAAGGAGGACTATTTAGCAATGAAAATGAACTACAACAAAATAGTGTTGAGTAAAAGAAGCCAAATACACAAAAAAGTATACATTACATGATTCCATTTATATGAAGTACAAAAATGTTTTAAGTCAAGACAGTTGTTTTCTTTGGAGTGAGGGGCTGGGTAGTAAATGGAAGCGGGCATGAGAGATCTCTGGTGCTGATAATGCCCTATTTCTTAATCCTGGTGCAGTGCTCACTTTGGGAAACTTTATCAAGTGGTATGTTTATGAAATCTGCACTTTTCTGTATGTATATCACACTTTAATAAATGTTAACAACAACAAAACTTCTGGATGCTGGTACCTGAGTGCATTAATATTATATAAAATTAAGGGCAAACCAGCTCTCAGTATGGCCTGTAGGGGATCTCCTGTAAAGTACTGCACTTCAGGGTACAGATGTGGAAACAACTATATGGGCTGACTAGAAGAAGGGATGCAGCCTGTAGAAGGGAAATAGGACAGAGGGTCACACATCACCCACCTAAAAAATTCTTAGCTGTATTCTAGACAGGCATTCCAAGATAATAAAAATAAGTATTACGATTATTTGGTGAGGTACTGATTTATCCAATGAGGACAGTATTTTCTCTATTTCAAAATAAGAAATTTGAAAAAATAAGGGAAAAACCTATTGCCTATATAACTTAAAGTAACCTGATATAACAAAGCTGAAAATACTGAACAAAAAAATCTTAACATTATTTAAAGTTTTTGTGATATAAAGTCAATATACAACCCCAAATAAAAGATTAAAATCAAATTGGAAATTGTTAAAGTTACCTATTAAACCTACCTATTTGTTCCCCTAAGATCAGGCACTGTTTTGGTATTGGAGCTCCAAATACCATTCCCCGAAGTTTATCCATCGGAGGAGCTTTATTCTGAAGGCCCCCGAACTTCCCATTACTTCGAATGCGATCACCATCTCTGGTCAGCAGTGTAGGACAGTGAGTAATTTTAACAACCTATTGTAAGTAAATGGATATTAATCAGTGAGCCTACAAAATTTATTTCAGCTGCTCTAAGAAAAGGGAAATCATTTAAGATTTCTGAGATTAGAAATGACATGATCATGATAGTACTTTTTATTAAGCTAGTGATGTGTATGATGAACTTGGGGGAAAACAGGCAGATCAGGTAGACTACCTTCGAAATGTTAATCTATACTAAAACGGTGACAACGCAAATGGGAAAAGTGAAATTTTGTAAAAATTCTGTAAATATTACTTTCATGGACAGTTTTTCAATTCTCAAAGTATCCTTCAGTCTTGTGATACTAATTCACTAAGCACTTTATTAGGATAAAAAGGTCATGACAGCTTTTGCAAATTCAGTGAGTGATCTACTGCTAGAGCTCTGGCCAGTGCTTATTCAAAGCTGCTGTAGGGACTGGCAAGGGGTGGCATCAATAAGGGCTGAGGTAGTACAAATGGCATGAGGAAGTTAGAGAAAACAGTAACTAAGGCAACTAACATGTAAAAATATTACCAAAGAATGCCATAAAGCCTTTTCTCAGAAGAACTTTAAGACAATATCTAATCAGCGGATTTACGTATATCATTCAAGCACAGAACATCGACATGTGCTACACCAACTATGAGGAACAAATTCTGCACCTGTTTTGTTACATATGCTCTTTAAGATTTCTTTGAAAACAAAGAGAAAACCAAAATAACACTTCCACTTTAACTTCAAGATTATTTATCGTGTTGCAGACACTAACAGTCTACAACTTTATCTTTAAGTAGCTCATATATAGCAGATCTACATCTGGACATTTTAACAAGCATATGCAGCCAAGTCTGAGGTTAACAGCTTCACCCTTCTTGTGAGCAATGTAATTCCAATCCCATTCCTGATTTATGTTCTATCATTGCTAAATATTTACTATCTTATTTCCAAGCTGAAAACCGTTATGATGATTTTATTCAGTCAATATTTGTTGATATTTACCCACATATTTACCACCTTCTCTGTTCTTCACTGCTTGCCTCTTGGGCCTTCCACCTGGAGGCCCTAAAAATTGACTTGTAGCAGACTCTGAAAACCTCAGGCACATCTGAATATATCCTTATTACGGCCTCACCTTTAAAAGCTGTTTTGCTGCATACAGAATTCTATCCCGACACTGGTTTGCACTGGAGATATAATTCCACTATTTTCTGGCTTCTATTTATTGCTAGGGAGTCAGCTGCACTTGAACTGACATTTCTTTAATGATTTTGTCACTGCTTTTTCATGTGTTTATGATCTGCACATTGTCTCTGGTATCCTGAAGTTTCACTGTGGAGTGTCCACACATAAACTTTTTATTTATTCTGCTTGGAATTAGTTGAACTTCTTGAAGCTATGGATTAATGTCTTTCATCAGTTCTAAAACATTTTCAGTCATTAGCTCTTCCAATGTTACCTCTGATCCTTCTCTCTCCTCTTGGTACTCTGATTGGACTTTTATTAGATTTTATCCACCAGGTCTTTCAACCTCTCTCTTACACACCACCTCACTTTCTCTTCAGGCTGCAACCTGGATTTTTCTGACCAACATTCCAATATACTAATTTTCCCATAAGCTGTTAAACCTCCCCAGTGAGTACCTGATTTGTTATATTTTTAATTTCTAGAGGCTCTACTTCAGTTTTTTTTTGAAAGTCTGCTTGCTCTTTTCTCATTTTCAACATTGTTCTTCTTGAATTACATTAACTATACTTTAAAAATATTTGTTATCGGGAGGTGGGGCCAAGATGGCAGAATAGCCAGATGCTTTTGGCTATCCCTCTTACAACAAAGACCCGAAAAATCAAGTGATGCAATTATATTTATAACAAGCTATGTGTCCTGAACATCAAAGGCAAAGTTAGAAAGCAGACTGAGGGGGAGGGGAAGGGAGAGTCAGTTCAGAATCGGAGAGGAGTTACCGGACCTGAATCACTGGGATCCCTTAGGCATCATTCCTGGGAGCAGCGGCGGCGGCGGCGGCCTGGTAGTGGTGTTCAGCCACAGCTTCCTCAGGGAGAAGCAGGCAGCCACAGCCTACTCATACCTCTGGACCCAGAGAAGAACGGTGCTCTTTTGAAAAGCTAAGTACTTGCATATATTTTACTGCGCTATGAGTTGGAATCGACTGGATGGCAGTGGTTTAGTGGGTCCCTGCCCCCAAGCCGGCTTCGTGGCTGTTGATTTCCCTGGGCCTGAGATAGGTCCATCTGAGCGACCTGAGCCATGTTCCCTGACTTGAAGAAGGAATAAATTCACAACAGGGGGAAAAGACAATTTGCCAGCTCTACTAACTGGGGGAGCTTGGGCCAGAAGCAGCTCTTGTCCAGGCATAAACGGTCCGTGGACTCTGAATACCTTACCCCCTGCATGGACCTGTGTGGGGCTATTTTGGGAGAATAGGCCCTTGCTGGCAGACTGCAACTGTTTAAGTTGTGTGGTGAAGAGGTGGGTATTTGATATCTGACGCCGCTTTGCGTATGAAACGCAGTCCTCACCTACCCACACCAGGGGCCTACGGGCTGGTGGCTCCACTCAGGTCACCCAGCCACCTGTGACAGGGGTCCAAGGATAACTGGTACCTCCCAGTCCTTACAACCAAAAGCACTGGGTGCCCATGGTCCGTCTGCAGAGCCTACCCACCTGTACGCTCTAGGGAACAGGGACGCACTTTCCTCAGAGATACTTGGGGGACAGTTCTCAGTCTCCTGCTTGTTCAGAGCGTGACTCCCTGCTGCAACCAATACTGGTACCAACACCAAACACCCCTGCCCCTCTAAGACTGTAGGACAGAGCCTGTACCACACACTTGATGACCAGCTACCTGGACACCTGAGCTCAATCCACACAAGAAAAGTGAATGGACTCATAAGCTCATTTAACTGATAATGGCTTTAGCCATCTGGTGACAGGATGCCAGAGTTCCAAAGGCGAAAATAATCAAGCTAGCTCACTCAAGCAACCCATTTCGGCTTATCAAAACAGAACAAAGCAAGAAACCGAGATACAGTAAGCAAATATAAAATAAACTAATACAATAACTTATAGATGGCTCAGAGACAATAGTCAATATCAAAACACATAAAGAAGCAGGCCATGGTCGTCTCAACAAACTCTTAAAACAAGGAATCAACAGATCTTCTGAATGAAGGTGATTTCCTGGAATTACTGGATGCAGAATTCAAAAGATTAATATACAGAACTCTTCAAGACATCAGGAAGGAGATTAGGCAATATGCAGAAAAAGCCAAGGAACACACAGATAAAACAGCTGAAGAAATTAAAAAGGTTATTCAAGAACATAATGAAAACCTTAATAAGCTAAAAAAATCCATAGAGAGATAGCAATTAGAAATTAAGAAGATTAACAATAAAATTACAGAATTAGACACCTCAACAGAAAGTCAGAAGAGCAGAAGTGAGCAAGTGGAAGGCCGAACTGGGCACCTTGAAGATAAAGCACTTGGCACCAATATATTTGGAGAAAAATCAGATAAAAGAATTTTACAAAATGAAGAAAACTTAAGAATCATGTGGGACTCTATGAAGAGAAATAATCTACGAGTGATTGGAGTACCAGAACAGGGAGGGATAACAAAATACGGAGAATTATTGAAGATTTGTTGGCAGAAAACTTCCCTGATATTGTGAAAGATGAGAAAATATCTATCCAAGATGCTCATCGAATTCCACATAATGTAGATTCTAAAAGAAAGTCACCAAGACATATTATAATCAAACTTGCCAAAACCAAAGATAAAGAGAGAATTTTAAGAGCAGCTAGGGATAACGAAAAGTTACCCATAAAGGGACAGTCAATAGGAGTAAGCTTGGACTACTCAACAGAAACCATGCAGGCAAGAAGGCAATGGGATGGCTTTTATAAAGTTTTGAAGGAAAAAAACTGCCAGCCAAGAATCATATATCCAGCAAAAGTGTCTCTCAAATATGGAGGCAAAATTGGGACATTTCCAGAAAAAAAGAAGTTTAGGGAATTTGTAAAAACCAAACCAAAACTACAAGAAATACTAAAGGGAGTTCTTCAGTTACAAAATCAATAATATCAGGCATCGATCCAAGACTAGAACACCGGGCAGAGCAATCAGATGTTAACCCAGACAGGGAAATCACAAAATAAATCAAGATAAAAAAATGCTCAAACCAGGGAAACAGCAATGTTATTATGTAAAACACATTAAAATAATAAAGAGGGACTAAGAAATGGAGTCATAGATCTTTCATACTGAGAGAAAGACAACGCAATATAAAGAAATAAAAGTTAGGGTTAAACTTAGAATAGGGGTAAATGTTAAGGTAACCACAAAGGAGACTAACTACTCTACTCATCAAAAAAAAAAAAAAAAAGAGACTCAGCAAAAACAAAATCAACAACAAGAAGAGGAAAAGACAACATATGAAGATAAATTACTCAGCACAAAAAATTAAGTGGGAAAAAAAACTGTCAACAACACACAAAAAAAGACATCAAAACGACATTCAACGTATCCATAATTACGTTGAATGTTAACGGACTAAGTGCACTGATAAAGAGACGGAGAGTGGTAGAACGGATTAAAAAAAACTTGACCCGTCTATATGCTGCCTACAAGAGACACACCTTAGACTTAGAGACACAAATAAACTAAAACTCAAAGGACAGAAAAGATATATATCAAGCAAACAACAATCAAAAAAGAGCAGGAGTGGCAATATTAATTTCTGACAAAATAGACTTTAAACTTAAATCCATCATAAATGAAAAGGAAGGACGCTATATAATGATGAAAGGGACAATATACCAAGAAGATATAACCATATTAAATATTTATGCACCCAATGACAGGGCTGCAAGATACATAAAACAAACTCCAACCGTATTGAAAAATGAGATAGACAGCTCCACAACTACAGTAGGAGACTTCAACACACCACTTTCGGTGAAGGACAGGACATCCAGAAAGAAGCTCAATAAAGACACGGAAGATCTAAAGCCACAATCAACCAACTTGACCTCACAGACATATACAGAACACTCCACACAACAGTAGCCAAGCATACTTTCTTTTCTAGTGCACATGGAACATTCTCTAGAATACACCACATATTAGGTCATAAAGCAAGCCTTAGCAGAATCCAAAACACTGAAATATTACAAAGCATCTTCTCTGACCATAAGGCCATAAAAGTAGAAATCAATCACAGAAAAAGCAGGGAAAAGAAATCAAATACTTGGAAACTGAACAATTCCCTGCCCAAAAAAGACTGGATTATAGAAGACATTAAGGATGGAATAAAGAAATTCATAGAATCCAATGAGAATGAAAACACTTCCTATCTGAACCTTTGGGACACAGCGAAAGCAGTGCTCAGAGGTCAATTTATATGAATAAATACACACATACAAAAAGAAGAAAGGGTCAAAATCAAAGACTTATCCCTACAACTTGAACAAAAAGAGCAACAAAAGAAGCCTTCAGGCACTAGAAGGAAGGAAATAATAAAAATAAGAGCAGAGCTAAAGGAAATATAAAAGAGAAAAGCAACTAAAAGAGTTAATAAGACCAAAAGCTGGTTCTCTGAAAAAAAATTAACAAAATTGATAAATCATTGGCCAAACTGAAAAAAGAAAAACAGGAGAGGATGCAAATAACCCAAATAAGAAAGAGATGGGTGATATGACAACAGATCCAACTGAAATTAAAAGAATCATATCAGGTTACTATGAAAAACTGTACTCTAACAAATCTGAAAACCTAGAAGAAATGGATGAATTCCTAGAAACACACCAGCTACCTAAACTAACACAAGCAGAGGCAGAACAACTAAATAGACCCATAACAAAAGAAGAGATTGAAAAGGTAATTAAAAACTCCCAACAAAAAAGGGTCCTGGCCTGGATGGCTTCACTGCAGAGTTCTACCAAACTTTCAGAGAAGAATTAACACCACTATTACTAAAGGTATTTCAGAACATCAAAAAGGACAGAATACTCCCAAACTCATTCTATGAAGCCAGCATATCCCTGATATCAAAACCAGGTAAAGACTCCACAAAAAAGAAAATTACAGACCTACATCCCTCACGAACTTAGATGCAAAAATCCTCAACAAAATTCTAGCCAATAGAATTCAACAACGTATCAAAAAAATAATTCACCATGACCAAGTGGGGTTCATACCAAATATGCAGGGATGGTTTAACATTACGAAAAAAATTAATATAATCCATCATATAAGTAAAACCAAAGACAAGAACCACACGATTCTATCAATTGATACAGAAAAGGCATTTGACAAAGTTCAAAACCCATTCATGATAAAAACTCTCAGCAAAATAGGAATACAAAGAAAATTCCTCAACATTTTTTTTTATACAAAGCCAACCGCACCCTAAATGGAGAGAGTCTGAAAGCATTCCCCTTGGAATGGGAACCAGACAAGGATGCCCTTTACCACCACTCTTATTCAACATTGTGCTGGAGGTCCTAGCCAGGGCAATTAGGCTAGATAAAGAAATAAAGGGCATCCAGATTGGCAAGGAAGAAGTAAAAGTATCTCCATTTGCAGATGACATGACCTTATACACAGAAAACCCTAAAGAATCCTCAAGAAAATTACTGAAACTAATAGAAGAGCTCAGCAGAGTATCAGGATATAAGATAAACATACAAAAATTAGTTGGATTCCTCTAGACCAACAAAAAGAACATCGAAAAGGAAATCACCAAATCAATACCATTTACAGGAGTCCCCAAGAAGATAAAATACTTAGGAATAAATCTTACCACAGATGTAAAAGACTTATACTAAGGAAACTACAAGCCACCACTGCAAGAAACCAAAAGAGACCTACATAAGTGGAAAAACATACCTTGTTCATGGATAGGAAAACTTAACATTGTAAAAACGTCTACTCTACTAAAAGCAATTGATAGATAAAATGGAATTCCGATCCAAATTTCAAAGACACTTTAATGAGATGGAGAAACAAATCATCAACTTCATACAGAAGGGAAAGAGGCTCCGGATAAGTAAAGCATTACAGTAAAATAAGAACAAAGTGGGTGGGTGGCCTCACTCTTCCTGATTTTAGAACCTATTACACTGCCAAAGTAGTCAAAACATCCTGGTACCGGTACAACAACAGGTACATAGACCAATGGAACAGAACTGAGAATTTAGACATAAATCCATTCATATATGTGCAGCTGATACTTGACAAAGGCCCAAAGTCACTTAAATGGGGAAAAGATAGCCTCTTTTTTAACATATGGTGCTGGCATAACTGGATATCCACCTGCCAAAAAATGAAACAAGACCCATACCTCACACCATGCACAAAAACTACCTCAAAAGGGATCAAAGACCTAAATACAAAATCTAAAACGATAAAGATCACGGAATAAAAAATAGGGACAATGTTAGGAGCCCTAATACATAGCATAAACAGTATACAAAACATTACTAAGAATAGAGAAGAGAAACCAGATTAACTGGGAGCTCCTAAAAATCAAACACCTACGCTCATGCAAAGACTTTACCAAAAAAGTAAAACGACTACCTACAGACTTGGGAAAAAGTTTTTAGCTATGACATTTCTGACCAGCGTCTGATCTCTAAAATCTACATGATACTGCAAAAACTCAACTACAAAAGGACAAATAACCCAATTAAAAAATGGGCAAAGGGTATGAACAGACACTTCACTAAAGAAGACATTCGGGCAGCTAACAGATACATGAGGAAATGCTCACGATCATTAGCCATTAGAGAAATGCAGATCAAAACTACAATGAGATTTCATCTCATTCCAACAAGGCTGGCATTAATCCACAAAACACAAAATAATAAATGTTGGAAAGGTTGTGGAGAGATTGGAACACTTAATACACTGCTGGTAGGAATGTAAAATGGTACAACCACTTTGGAAATCGATTTGGCACGTCCTTAAAAAACTAGAAATAGAACTACCATACGATCCTGCAATCCCACTCCTTGGAATATACCCTAGAGAAATAAAAGCCTTTACATGAACAGATATATGCACACCCATGTTCACTGCAGCACTGTTTACAATAGCAAAAAAGATGGAATCAACCAAGATACCCATCAATGGACGAATGGATAAATTATGGTATATTCACACAATGGAATATTACACATCGACAAAGAACAATGATGAATCTGTGAAACATTTCATAACATGGAGGAATCTGGAAGGCATTATGCTGAGTCAAATTAAAAAAAAAAATTTAGTCAGCTGCAAAAGGGCAAATATTGTATAAGACCACTATTATAAGAACTAGAGAAATAGTTTAAAGAGAGAAGAGAATATTCTTTGACGGTTACAAGCGGGGGGGGGGGGAGGGAGGAAGGGAGGGAAAGGGGTTTTCAGTAATTAGATAGTAGATAGTAACTATTTTAGGTGAAGGGAAAGACAAACACAATACAGAAGAGGTGAGCACAACTAGACTAAACCAAAAGCAAAGAATTTTCCTGAATAAACTGAATGTTTTGAAGGCCAGCGTAGCAGGGGCTGGGGTTTGGGGATCATGGTTTCAGGGGACATCTAAGTCAGCTGGCATAATAAAACCTATTAAGTAAACATTCTGCATCCCACTTTGGAGAGTGGCCTCTGGGGTCTTAAACGCTAGCAAGCAGCCATCTAAGATGCATCAATTAGTCTCAACCCACATGGGGCAAAGGAGAATGAAGAACACCAGAGACACAAGGTAATTATGAGTCCAAGAGACGGAAGGGGCCACATAAATCAGAGGCTACATCAGCCTGAGACCAGAGGAACTAGATGGTGCCCGGCTACAACCAATGACTGTCCTGACAGGGAACACAACAGGGAATCCCTGAGGGAGCAGGAGAGCAGTGGGATGCAGACCCCAAATTCTCATAAAAAGGCCAGACTTAATGGTGTGACTGAGACTAGAATGACCCCGGAGGTCATGGTCCCCAGACCTTCTGTTAGCCCAAGACAGGAACCATTCCCAAAGCCAACTCTTCAGACAGGGATTAGACTGGATTATGGGATAGACAATGACACTGGTGAAGAATGAGCTTTTTGGATCAAGTAGACATGTGAGACTACGTTGGCATCTTTTGTCTGAAGGGGAGATGAGAGGGTAGAGGAGGTCAGAAGCTAGCCGGACAGACATAAAAAGAGAGAGGGAAGGAATGTGTTGTCTCAGTGGGAGAGCAATTAGGAGTACATAGCAAGGTGTTTATAAATTTTTGTATGAGATTCCAACTATATTTGTAAACTTTCACTTAAAGCACCATAAAAATTAAAAAAAAAAAAAATCACGGAAAAGTATAAAAAAAAATTTTGCTATCATCAATACAAAAATTATTTCATTCCTAAGAAAAAGATGAATTCCTCCAGAGAAAGTATGTTTGCTTCAATCTCAAATCAAGTACATGTTCAAATTTCTAATTAAACTAACTAGAATCTTCCAATTATTACTGTATTTGTTAATTCTACCCTCAAAATGATTTCATGTTATAACATTTCTATTCCATAATTCAGGACATAAAAATACTTACCGCTACCAGAATACACTAGCTCTCCATTCTCAACCTCTTTCTAATATGGTCTATTATGATTTACAAGGAACTATTCACAAGAAACATTCATGGAGATGCTAAATACTATTCTCCAATTATTGTGTAATTCTCAGTAATCCCACTAATTTTTTGTTGTTGTATGCTGTCGTGTTGATTCTGATTCATAGTGACCCCAGGTGACAGGTAAAACTGCCCCATAGGGTTTTCTTGGGTGCAGTCTTTACAGAAGCAGATGCCAGGTCTTTCTCCTGCAGAGCTGCTGGGTGGTTTGAACTGTCAGCCTTTTGGTTAGCAGTCAAGGCAAAGCATTAAGATACCTTTATTATTTCTTCTTAACTAACTCCAAAAAATTTGCTCTGACTGGTTCTAGTTCTGACATGAATTAGTAATGTAACTTGGGACACATCTATTATTTGCTCTGTGCTTAAGGTTTCTCATCTATAAAGTGAGAATAGATGATTTCTAAGGTCCCCATGATTCTAGAATATACTATTTTTATAGATAATGGCTCATATTTTAAACTGGCTTGTTTTCTCTTACATAACTGAAAACAAATATTCTTCCTCGTTTTCAATTGTAATAGTTTACAAATCTGTAATGTTTTCCATACATGTTTATCACATTGCCATTTCCAGGCTCCCAACACCACAACTATTCCATGTAATATTTCTTGTGTATCACAGAACTCAAGACATTGAGGTCTCAGATTCAAAAAGATCTATCCCTTATTGAGATTTCACCATATTCTATGCTCTTCGCTAAGTGCTTTATATGTATTATTTCAGTTAATCTTTACAATAGCCATCTGAAATGATTGCATTATTAGCTACATCTCATAGAGATGGGGAAACTGAGGCTTAAAGAACTGACTTGCCCAAGGTCATACAGTCAGTAAATGATATTGGGGATAGATGAACACCAGACTCTTGACTCTGATGTCCCTATGTTACTGTCTATGTATTAAAAAATAGTGTTGTATATACTGTATCAGATAATTCCTCAAATATAATGCTTTTGATTTTATTCTCACTAAATAATGACTTATGAGAATTCCACACTTAACATAGGCAATTTAAAGACAAGCATGTCTTGTCTGTAATTTACCAATCATCCCCGCCTAAAGAAGGAAAAATGTTATTAGAGTAAAACCACGAGAACTTCATACAAGAAAAAAAAATAAAGAAATCCTTAACCAAATGGGAAATAATTCTCCTGTCTTTATGCCTAACTCTACACTAAGTCCTTAAAAGAGATGTCTCATAAGCCCCTTGGGCTAGATTTTGCTTTTTGTTTCGTTTTTAAGAGAATTTAAGTTGCAGAGACTTATTTTTCAACTTACACCTGGATATTAGATAACCGAAGATAAAAATTCCTCAGAAAAGATTTCCTTTTCTTTTTCCTAAGTATAACATAATATAGAAGGGAAATTCTCTTTAATACATCTAACAGTATAGAATACATTCTTCCAATTTTTAAAAATCTACGAAAGCTTATTTTTAAAAAAGGCATCATCTTATACATATTATTTTGCAACTTTTTAATACTACATACTACTTTATTGTACAAATTACTATATAATAGAGTTGTCCGACCCTAACTGATGGACATTTAGACTCTTTCCAAAGTTTCCTGTTATAAATTAACTCTAACATTCTAATGCAAATTATTGGTACATTTATGGGTGCATGTTTATAAGAGAAATTATTTTAATACCTTGTGGTGGTTTAAAGATGGCTGCAAATTTCTGGCTACTCTTTCCATGGAAAATGGAATCTATTACCACCTTCCCACTCCCCCCCTTGAATCTGGGCTGGCCAGATTTTGACCAATCAAATGTGGCTATGTATGTTCTGAGGCTGGGAATTAAGAGATCTGCAGCTCTGTGTTCACTACTTGGAATACTCATTTCTGGAACCCAGATGCCATGCTGTGAGGAAGCCCAAGCAGCCACAAGGAGAGGCCCACATGGAGAACGTCTGAGGCCACCAGCCAACAGTCCCAGTTAAACACTTAGCCAGCAGCAGGCAACTAGTCAGCATGAAGAGTAAAGAAAAATTAAAGTAGAAACTAATTAGTTTTCAAAATTAAAAGGGTATATACTTCTAACCCAGGACTTGCCAAGTTGGAAAATAAAACCATTTTTTTTATTTCCACTCTTAAGCTGACAAAATGTCCTTAAATAAAAAACGGTCAGTCTCAGGGTTAAGAGCAAATCCAGTGCACTGCCAGTAAAATGTGGCCTCAGGGTAAAAATCAAGTCAAGGATGCTCCTTTGTTAAGACCCCAGAAAGATTTAAGGCACTACCTCCTAGACCTTGTTAAAACAAGCGAACAACAACAAAAAAAAAAACACTCATTGCCATCAAGTCAATTCCAACTCATGGCAGCTCTCTAGGACAGAGGAGAGCTGCCCCATAGGGTTTCCAAGGAGCAGCTGGTGGATTCGAACTGCTGACCTTTTGGTTGGCTGACAAAAAGGCTTCTAAAAATCTTAATGGCATTGATTCTGGTAGAGGAGAATAACTCCAGGAGAATCCTGAGTTTCTTGGTCATCTCCAGCTGAATTTCCAGATGGCAGCCTGCACCAACTGCCAGCCATGTGAGTGAGGCATTTTGGAGTTCTCACCATCTTGGCATCAGCCAACATCATTTAGAGACACCCAAAGAGTTGTGAGAAATAATTAGTTGTTGCTGTTTAAAGCCACTTTTAGAGTGTTTCCTATGTAGCAATAGATAACTGATACATTTATATTGACAAACTGCCCTCCAAAGTGCTATACTAATTTATACTTTCACTGACATTATCTGAGTCCTCTTTTTTCCAATACCCTCATCAATCATAGATAATTGGTTTTAAGTCTTAGACAATTCCATGGTCCAAAAATACCTTCCACTTTAATTTGTACCTTGACATTCATATATTTCACCCAATTTTATGTTGTTTATTGATTTGTAGGATTTAAATTGGTTTTGCCAAAGCTACTTAATAATCTGTATTTGTATCATCAAATGGAATGATTTCTATATAAGGGCTCTATGTATTAAATTAAAAGAATACACATTAAAATTGGAGCTACAAATTAAAAAAAGAATTCACATACATACCTCTTTTCTATAATGATTGGCAGCATCCAAATTATCCAAAATAATGGTGTCTCCTAACAGCATACCAAATACTAAAAAAGTCAATAAATGAAATTTTTAAAATTATGAATTTTTTTGGTCATATTAAAATACAATGACATAGCAAATCTTTCTTTGAAAGAATGCTAACATTCATTATAATTTTATCCAACATTTTCCTCTAATAGGAAAAAATAATAAATATAAAGAAATATGAATAAATCTATCCCTTATAAACTAAATAAAACCATAAATGTCCCTAAATCAGTAATGTATAGATCTGGGTCACAAATGTAACATCTGTACCCTATAATATACTTCACCTGTTTCACAATGTTCTACGTTATCTGGAAATGTTAACAGGTCTCGGGCAAAAATTGGATCTCCAATGGGTTTAAAATACAATTTTCCATTTCGTAAATGAGGTAGAGGCCTGAAGGGACAGAAAATTTTAAAGGTATTAAGTAAAATAGATGTAGCTTTTTAATTAAAAGAATGTAGTATGAAAAACATGACTATACTGTATATCATTTTAACCATATAATTCCCCATCCACCACAGGTGATACTGTTTAATGATCAGCTCTTAGAAATGAAAAACAATATTTACCTATAAAAACATCTGCCTGGTTTCGATCTGTACTACTGCCCTCAATTAGTCTGTATAATCAATACAATGCAATCAATAATCTGCAGTTAGTCTGACAAGGAGAAAAGCAGGCTCTAAAGCCAGCCTCAAATGGGGATGCAAATGACATAACTGTCTCATGCGGAGCACGGCTCTACAATGAGTAAGGGAAGGGGCAAGGCCAAGTCTGAGACACGAGAGGGGGTACCCAGGCTCCCTCCCTCTCTCCCTCCTACTCAGCAAACAGAACGTGCAGTTGAAGCTCATGGATAACAGTGGAGCTCAAGGGTAAGAACTGATTGGGGGTGTCAGGGCTTTTCCTTTCCACATAGTGTAGCAGAACTAAATCTTGAAGGTAGAGTGCTGGGGGACTCTAGGAGCTAGTAAATTCCAGTTAAGAGGCAGAATACCTAGAACAGAGAGGATTACTTTCTACAGCAAACTTTAGAAATAACTACTTTCTATAGCAAACTTTAGAATTAAATGGCAAATTCATACTTTCCCTAAATCTAAGATTCTTAACCTGTTCTTCAGGGATTATGATGAATACAAAGAGGCTTTCGTGGAGGGAAAGTTCTCCTCTCCAAAAAAAAATTACCCTTATCAACACAGAAATCATGACCTACAGGATTTCCCGTGCTGTTTAAAATGGGTACTTCCTAGCAGCTGAGTGGGAGATTTAAGGATCAGACAGATTTGAGTTCAAATTGCAGCTGTTCAGCTATCTATTTGTAGTTTACAAAGTGAAATAATATGTTAATATACCGATGCAGTTGGCTTTTAATATTAGTTCCCATTTTCCTTCAAATCACTACTCCATACAACTGAAGGCCTTTGCAAAGCTTTGTTTAGGAACCTAGACACATATCTAAATCCCAACTCCAAATAAAGCTGTTCCATATTTTGTTAATGATAATGACATCCTTCCACTTACGTAACCTTGATACCCTAAAGTCATTAGGCCTATCATTCTTACATCAGTTGCTAAATTCTATGAATATGACCTCTATGATTCCTCTATGATCCGGGATTCCTAACTGGAGATCACGATCCTCCTAAAATCTATATAAAATTTGGCACATTTGTGATTAAAAAAATTTTTTTTATTCTGTCTTAGGTGAAAGTTTACACAGCAAATCAAGTTCCCGTATAACAATTTTTATACATACTACTCTGTGACACTGGTTACAATTTTCACAATGTGTCAGTATTCTCATTATTTCCATTCTGTTTGTTCTGTTTCCACTGATCTTGCTTTCCTGCCCCTCCTTGCCTTCTCATTTTTGTTTTCAGGTAAATGTTGACCGTTTGGTCTCATATAGTTGATTGTTTAAGGGAGCACATTACTCACTGGTGATATTGTTTACTTTATAAGCCAATCTATTATTTGGCTGAAAGGTGACCTCCGGGAGTAGCTTCAGTTCCAAGTTCAAAGGGTATCCTAGGGTGACAGCCTGGGGAGTTCCTCTAGTCTCTACTGGTCCAGCAAGTCTGGCCTTTTTTTAGGAATCTGAATTTTGTTTTACATTTTTCTCCCATTCTATCCGGGACCTCCTACTGTGTCCCTGGTCAGAATGATCCATAGTGGTAGCCAGGCATCACCTAGTTCTTCTGGTCTCAGGCTAGAAGAGGCTGTGGTTCATGTGGGCTTTTCGTCCTACAGACAAGTTTCTTCTTCGAGTCTTTGATTTCCTTTATTCTCTTTTGCTCCAGACAAGTAGAGACCAATAGTTGGAACTTAGATGGGCGCTTGCAAGCTTTTAAGACCCCAGATGCTACTCATTAAACTAGGATATAGAACATCATCTTTATCAAATATTATGCCACTGACTGAGCTGTCCCTTGAGACTATGGTATTTGATAGTCTTTTTTTTTAAGGGAGAATATTTACAACTTTTATCAGATTCTTAAAGGGATCCCAGAGCCCCTCTGATTTAATCTGTCTCCATGTCTACCAATACCCTAATTCAGGCTTTTATTATCTTGAACCTGGTATTGCTCCAAGAGCATCGTAACACATGTCCCTGCCTCCAGTCTCCCCCTTTCTTCAAATCTCCCTTACACAGAGCTGCCAGAATCTTTCAGATGCACAGCATAATAGCTTTAGTGATCACATACAAACTGATTCATAAGTAAAAATGTATATTCATATTTAGTATATTTAGTATGACATTTAAAAAGCTTCCGAACTGTCAACTCATTTACCAGTCTTATTTTTCATAATTCTCTTATAAACCTCTAATGTGCTGTTGACAAACTATCTCCTATTCCCTAAGCATGTTTTACCACCTCTATGCTTCTTCTCACGCTGCTTTCTTTACCTGGAATGTCCTTAATTCTTTCTCTGAACACTTCAAGATCCTAGTCAATTATTACCTCTGCCATTAAGTTGTCCTTCATCCTACCCTTCCTTCATTAACTTAAATTTATTATCACTCTCTCCTCCGAGTTCTGAAAGCACTCTTTCATTACCTCTTACAGAACTGAACACATTTTAACTTGTTCACAGTTATTTATGTTCAAGCTGTATTTCCTTCTTTACATATTAGGTTTAAGTACAAAATCAGCATTACCATGCATTCACCTCAACTCCTAGCAAAGGGTCTTATAACATTTACAAGGATCCAATTAATATGTATAAACTAAATGTATTTTGTCATGTCCATATCATTATGATATAATTTAATATCAAGCAGTATTATCAGAACTATGCATTGCAAAGGCCAAAGATTTGCTTTGGATTTGTGTATGTGCTTGTGTGTGTGTTCATATGTCTCATACATAAATAACATTTAATTTGCAGACTAAATATGGTCAGCATATGTCAGCAAATGCACTGCAATATTAACTCTCATGAAGTATGCACATTTATGATGAAAGCAAGAATAATTTAGGTCATGTGAGTCACTTCTCAGATTGCTTTAGTTTTTTTTTTTTTTAGAGAAACTGTTTTTAAATTCAGGGCTTTGGTAAGAAAACATAGTTCAGAAAAATAATCACTCTAATGTTTTCTAACCTTTTCCAATCTGGAAGAGTCTTCTTATAAATAGAATCAAGGGGCAACACCTGCTGACGGCCTTGCGTTTCATCATAGATGCGACGTGCAGCATCAGTGGTCAGGGTCACGACACAGTCCATGTCACTTGCCAGATGCCAAGAAATAACCATTGCAGCTCTATCGTCTTCAATTTGCGCTAGGTGTGCAATCTATAACCCATTCAAAAAACCAAGTAAAAATGGTTCAAATAAATGTACAAAAATCTGATATTAAATATTTTAAAAGCCCAAGTTTTAACAGCAAAAACACTCTTCTAAGGCACTTAGATTAATTAAAAAGGAAAAAAAAAAATTGTCAGGTGGTAAAAACTTACAGGCTTAAACATATTCAACTGTAATATTCTGTTGTTAAATTCTGGAAAAATTGTTTCACAGATTATGTTCTAGTAAATTTGCAAATAAGCAAATAAAAATATTTGTAATGTTATCAGTTAAAGACGCACATCTTTTCACACTTTAATATCTCTACATTTGGGATATGACTTAATTGATAAAATACTCATAAAATATATTAAACAATATACACATAAAATAATCAATGGTGTTTTAAGATTCAACTGAACATACAGTTCCACAGCATTTTAAGTAGATATTTTAATACTACAGTACTTCTTTCAAAAAACAAATCTAAATGTCACATATAAGAATAGTTTTTTCTGCTTAAAGGGTCATGCCTTTGGAGCTTAGGATAAACCATCACTCTCCTATTTAGAAATACTTGCCTTCAGTCACAGACATTCCTGGTCAAAGTTCCACAAGGTTGGAATATTGTGGCCAATTTCAAAACCTCTTTCCTCACGCTGGTATGGTCACGTTTACCCTTATTCTTACCTGATGTGGTAGCAAAAACCTGCCCTAGCAATGAGAATGTCGTGTGTCACTGTTAGAAACATCGTAATTTCTACATCTGTATTCCAATTCTCTAGAAGTTAGTGGAAGAAAGGTAAGAAAACAGACATGCAAACTAGTTCATGTAAATGAAGTTGAAAATAATGTTCTAGCCAGTGCAGAAGGATTAGTGGTGGTAAGCAAATTAAGTGACCTCATTTTACATGTGACCCTAAGTGCTATGACAGGTATCTGTTTGGTAGTTGCTCACACACACCTCAATCTCCTAACTGGAATCACTATTTCTAAGTGAAGACCGGCCTGAAAGCTCTCACTAGACTTCTCAACACTACACTTACCCCTTAAACTTTCAGGTGATTCAAGTATATAAAATCCTGTTTTTTCAAAAATCTAATCCTGAAATATGAACGCACATCTTGTTTTTATTTACAGATTAAATACAATGTTCTGCTCCTCTGACTACATTTCCAGCTTTACTGAGGCTACTCTAGCCAGTTTTATGAATGTTACTAATTCTTTCTCATTGTGGGCATGGCTAATGATGGCACTTGAAAAAAAAAAAAGATAGGATTTCAAGATATTTGGAATCAAGGAGGAAAAAACTAAAGCATCCAAGTGTGTTAAAACTAAAATAGTATAAGGTCTGGGGGAAAATCTCCATTCATCCCTCATTATATTCCAGGATTATTCTAATTTTAAGATAAATGTCACAACAGATTTTTTAAAAGTAAGCCAGAAGAAATTAAGAATGACTTGGAGGAAGTAGAAAAGTTTTTTTGTGTGTGTGGGTTAGGGGAGGCTTAACTTCTGAAGGGGTAGAAGAAAAACACTATAAAATGAGATTTCGAAGATTGCCCCCAGATTTTCAAGTCATGCAATAAGAAATATTTGGACAGGAGTCTTAAAATATATTTTTCCTGCTAACATTTATTGTATATTCTGGTAAAAATCTTACACGTCAAGCAGGACTTCTGTACTGACGAAACACTTAAATGTGATGTTAGTGTCAGTATCTGAAATTAGACTATCTAGAAATATCTACATGTTCTGAATCATAAGAATGTTTCTTTCTAGAAATTGGTTCTGAGGAATAATACTCTAAGATATTATATACTTGTATCTTGTTTTCTCATTTATGATTTTACATTCTTAATTTTTCAATTTGTGGATTTTAAGTTTGGATAATAATATTACATGGTTTTGGTCATAAACACTTCTGTAATTTTAGAGTAACCACTACCCCCTATTTTGTGTGGGGTCCCTTGTAAAGCTAGAGAGCAGTACACAATGAAACTAAGATGAACTATGGAGTCCAAAAGACCTTCGTTTACAATTAAGCTCTACCTCGTATTAATTATATTAACAAGTTATTTAAGTTCTTTGAACTTCAGTTTCCTCATCTATAAACTAGGAACACTACAAATATTGAGAGCGTGGTTGCGAAAGCAGAATGACGTACGTACACGATAAAGCACGGGGATAAAGAGCAGACTCTGGAGTGAGGCTGCCTAGGTTGGAATCCTGGCTCTCCTTGGTAGCCATGTAACCTCAAACAACCTATTTAATGTTCTTGAATCTTAGTTTTAATTTCCTCAACTTTAACATGGGGGTAAAAGCAGAAACCATAGAAGCACATTAAATGGAAAAGTTTAACAAATTAAGTACATGTACATATATTACAAACCTTAACACCATTAAAAACTGAAGGTATGAGGAGAAAAGCAGAAGATGACAAAACATGGGAGAAAGAAGAACTAAGACCTGGCTAAAGGATTTACCAATAGTTGCAAAAAGATATTCCAAATCAGAAAAATATAAAATGAAATGGTTATGACAGAATAATGACAGGATAAGAATGAACATACAACTCACTCAACAATAGGCAAAACCAAAGGCGGAAAAGACAAAAGGAGGAAGAATGGCACTCTGCCTTGGCAGAGATATGTATAAAGTTTTTTGTTTATTTATTTATTTAAGTTCTAGTGTATATCAGAATTCTCTAACAACATGAGACTTAGATCTTGGAAAAATTCTGATCTTTCTCTTCTGTTGTCTCACTTAAGATGAGGTACCTGTAAAAGTTCTGGCTGCTACGAAGCCATGAGACAGGAGAGCATCTCTAAAGGGACAACAAGGCTTAAATTAACACACATTAACTCAACTTCTGCACAGCCCTCAACGGTGTTAAGAATTAGGGAATTAATAATGCGTTTTACTTTAACTCCGGCCAAACTGACACTTTATTATAACTCCATTTTTCAACAATGCAGGGTTTACACACATACACACACACAAAAAAAACAAAATAAAATGTACTGTTTCTTAAAAAGCTCAAACACAAACCTTTCCCAAAACATCTGCACTGCCTTTGGTATAGTTTGGAAGAGTACATGATCTTCTAGGTTTTTTCCTTAGCTCTTCCTGTTCTGTCACCTTTCTTTTCAAAAGTGCTTCAATATGTGTCATCTGTAATTTATAAAGAAAAATTAACTATAAAGCCAATTACTCTTGTAATCGCAGTCCACAAAGACAGCTGAGGAAAATAATTTGGAAAATTCAGGAACATAAAGTTAATAATAAGTAGACATTATTTTAAAAGACTATTATTATAGTAATACAAAGCTTCCACCGCACCGAATTTTTTATCTGGGTTAAGAAATACTACCTATAATGGCAGTTTTCTTTGAAACTGAGTTATACATATAAAAGGATGTAAGCTAAAGAAAATCCATATTGCTTTTTCGTTCATTATCTTATCTTCTTTGCCACCATATACACTAGTTATTACTTCCGAAACCTCCTCAATCCAGTATTCAAGCTGGAGTATTTGTAACTGCATTTATTAGTGCCATTACATTAAAAACACAAACTAAGTTTTTGAAAAGAGTGGTCTATCATTTTGTTAGTCCTTTACTGTCTAGTAAGTGACTGGACTACAACTCAAAGTCTTTGTACTCAAAACCAAGAGTGCCCATAATTCCTAATAAAACATGAATTATAAAGAAGTTCCTGACTAGAATTTAACAAAGAAATCTTTCCTGTATACTTGGACACTGTACCTGTTGTGTTGTAGGAACGTCAATATTATGTGCTTTTAGCTCATTTCGCAGTTGGGCCTCTTTTAATTTTGCTTCTTCAACTTGGCCTAAAACACAAAACAAAAAACAACCATCAAGTTCTGATGGGAAATATTTAATTTTTATTCCCTTTTGTTTTTTTTTAATGCTTGATGCTAAAATGATAGTTGACTATTTTAGAAATTCAAAATTAAACTAAAAATCTAAAAGTTCAATTCTAATATACAAAAAAGAGGAGTAAAACAATGCAGCTAAGGAGGACATTATGATATTCTACTGTAATCTGAATGATCGTGGATCAATCATTTGACTCAATCCACACAATGACGTACAAATGTAATTGCATTCGATTGTTCTCAGAACTAAATTAACGCTTTATAAAAACAATTGTCGGTGTTATTCAAATGATGCTTCATTACACTATTTAGCTCCTATTATTCTCTAAGTGCCCTTGACCTTGGACAAATACACAAAAGTGAAGACTTTCTATGCTGCTTAAATGACTAAGATTTCAGCTGTGTAATTAAAACAAAATGAAAAAAAAAACCCAACAAATGAATAGATGATAGAGCACAATTCAGCAAATGCTCTGTGTTAGCTGTATACAAACATTATTAAAAATTACAGCAAAACATTACGTGTACTGACTCAGGTATAAGTTACAGACATCAGTTTCAGTGGGTGCTGACCTGAACACCTCCACAGCAGGACATAATGCATATATTTTAAGTAAAATGCATACGCCCCATGACCAAAATAAAATTACGTTACACGTCACTCCCTTAGTGATACTTTCATTCAGTTGCTTTTGCCAGAATCTGGAGTTAGATATAAATGTTATTATTGTTATGCTGAAAGGCTTTAAAAAACCTAAATATTCCACAGATTCAGATTTCTAACTAACAGAAAACCTCACAGTTTTGTAAGTAAGCAGGATAAAGTGTAGTTAAAATGAAGGAATATGTTGTCTTTAAAACTATCAAATGACAAATAATATAACCATCATTACTATCTTTCGGCAGTGATCATCTGCAGTGAATTTAGAGCCTAGGAAAGCAAATAAGAGCAGTTTCTAAATACATTTTGTTTCAATCTTAACCTTCCACCTCACCATCCAACACATAACCTCTTGCTGCCTTTGAATACAAAATAACTTACATTTCATCTCATCAAGAAGCTGTTTGCTGGCTTCAAATAAACTTCGATACATAATAATAGACTTAGATAACTGGTCCTTCTCTTTTGTAAGTGCTGCCATTTGTTGTTGCTTCTTCACATCTGAGAAAAAAATCCAGAGTTTAAACAATTTAAAAATTGTGATTTTCTCCAAAATATAACATGATTGGCTAATAAACACCATGTGAATAGAAAGCAAAACAAGGTTATCTGAAGTAATACATCAGAATTTAATAATTTGTCTAAAAACTTACCATTGTAAAACATGAACTGCAAGATATATGGTTCTAAAGTTCTTGATAAAGCTGGTAGCCGCGGCTCAAACACAATAAAATATTCAGTGCTATCCCTCCCAGGACTATTTTCTGCCAGCACTAGGCTCTGTACCACAAAAAAAAAAAAAAAAAAAAAAACCATATAAAAAGATATTTTTCAATGTACAAATGTTACATATCTCATTGTGCTCTACTTTCAAATAAGTGGTAAGTATTAAAGGCAAAAGTCATTGACCCTTAAGATTCATTATAACATCCCCTACCACCAACTGAGATATAAAATACAACTTATTTTTTTTTAACCTTCTGTTGTTGTTTTGAATGCCAAATTATCTTATCAATAAACAGCTTGTGCAAAAACGATATATACTAGAAAATTACAACAAAAAGTATATTCTCTTTGGAACCAGAATGGCCACTTTTATCTCCTAGAGCTACAAAATCTTCTTGATTCCAACCTTGAAGCTGAAGCAGTATGAAATAGCTGACAGCCTGTAAGTTATAAAACTAATCACAAAGAAATGCCTAAAGCCCACTGCTGAGTTTCAATTACACCTGTTGCCATGGAACTAGGCCCACCAAGTCCCTGGTGACAGAGCAAGAGGTCCTGAAAGGCTCTAAAAATTTGTTGTTAAAGAACTGTATTTTCTTCATTAATACACACAAAAAACTTCTGATATATCTTAGTTTAAGACTGTAACATATAACTAGTAAATGAGGGAAATATAAATACTTATATCCCCAATGATTTTATTCACAGTCCTACGGGAAATAACAGACCCTAGCTATTTTGATTTTTTGGCTACAATGGAACAATTTACAAATAGAAAAGTAAAATAAAAAAATTCTAAATTGACAGAACACTGTAAAATAATAAAATTATCAATTACAGCTAACAATTTTTCCCAAAGAGAATAAAAGCCCCCATTTAACCAATCGCTAATCCCATTTACTCTAAAAATTATTTTCAACTTATTTACATAAATGTAAAGACATATAAAATAGAATACTGTTTGCATTTGGAAAACAGCATGCCCTTTATACTTCAGCAATTGCTTACAGCATTCAATTTGATGTATTGGTCAATACGTGTGAATACATATAGAAAACAATTTGAAAAATTTATGCACTACACAATAATATCCACACACTGGGTAAAGAACATTTAGGTTTAAAAGAAAATTTTTTAAGCAATTTATTTACAATACAGCAAAGAAAATATCTTTGAATGCTTCTTTGTAAATCTGTTTTCAGTGATGGATAATGAGAAACATAATGACTAGCTAAAAGTTTATTTTAATAGGTAGTATCAAATTTCCTTTCAGAAGCTGTATCAATTTATCCTCTCACCACCAGTGTATGGAAGTGCCCTATTCCCTTGATGCTAACACTTAATATCAATCATGTATTTTTTTTGTACAGAGATGAACTACAAAACAGAGAGTCCTTATTGTTCTAGATAGCATTTCTCTAACTGATATTAAGTTCATGCTTATTATGTTTATTGGTCATTTGTACTTTCTCTTCTATTAATTACCTGTTTGTATCATTGACTGGCAGGATGTTCTCTAGGTTTGAAAAATATGATTAATATATTAATCCTCTATTGCAAATACTGCAATATTTCTCCAATCTATCACTTCTAAAAAAGTACTTTAATTTGACCTATTTTTTAAAAATAATTTTTATTGTGCTTTAAGTGAAAGTTTACAAATCAAGTCAGTCTCTCACACAAAAACCCATATGTACCTTGCTACACACTCCCAATTACTCTCCCCCTAATGAGACATCCCGCTCTCTCCCTCCACTCTCTCTTTTTGTGTCCATTTCGCCAGCTTCTAACCTCCTCCCCCCTCTCATCTCCCAAGAAGCTCACTCCTCACCAGCATCCCTCTCTAATCCATTGTTGAGTCCAATCCATGTCTGCAGAGTTGGCTTCGGGAATGGTTCCTGTTCTGGGCCAACAGAAGGTCTGGGCCATGACCACCGGGGTCCTTCCAGTCTCAATCAGACCATTAAGTCTGGTCTTATAAGAATTTGGGGTCTACATCCCACTGCTCTCCTGCTCCCTCAGGGGTTCTCTGTTGTGCTCCCTGTCAGGGCAGTCATCAGTTGTAGCCAGGCACCATCTAGTTCTCCTGGTCTCAGGATGATGTAGTTGCTGGTTTGTGTGGCCCTTTCTGTCTCTTGGGCTTGTAATCGCCTTGTGTCCTTGGTGTTCTTCATTCTTCTTTGATCCCGGTGGGTTGAGACCAATTGATGCATCTTAGATGGCTGCTTGCTAGTGTTTAAGACCCCAGACGCCACTCTTCAAAGTGGGATGCAGAATGTTTTCTTAGCAGATTTTATTATGCCAATTGACTTAGATGTCCCCTGAAACCATGGCCCCCAGACCCCTGCCCCTGCTACGCTGGCCTTTGAAGCATTCAGTTTATTCAGGAAACTTCTTTGCTTTTGGTTTAGTCCAATTGTGCTGACCTCCCCTGTATTGTGTGCTGTCTTTCCCTTCACCTAAAGTAGTTCTTATCTACTATCTGATAAGTGAATGCCCCCTCCCACCCTCCCTCCTCTCGTAACCACAAAAGAATGTTTTCTTCTCAGTTTAAACTATTTCTCAAGTTCTTATAACAGTGGTCTTATACAATATTTGTCCTTTTGCAACTGACTAATTTCACTCAGCATAATGCCTTCCAGGTTCCTCCATGTTATGAAATGTTTCACAGATTCCTCACTGTTCTTTATCGATGTGTAGTATTCCATTGTGTGAATATACCATAATTTATTTATCCATTCATCTGTTGATGGGCACCTTGGTTGCTTCCATCTTTTTGCTATTATAAACAGTGCTGCAATAAACATGGGTGTGCATATATCTGTTTGTGTAAAGGCTCTTATTTCTCTAGGATACATTCCAAGGAGTGGGATTGCTGGATCTTATGGTAGTTCTATTTCTAGCTTTTTAAGGAAGCGCCAAATCGATTTCCAAAGTGGTTGCACCATTTTACATTCCCACCAGCACTTTTTTTTTTATTACAGAATCATAATGAATCTCCACAATCCATCACTCAGTGTCAACAATTATCAACACATTGTCATTGTTCTTTCAATTCTGTTTAAGATACGTTTATGGTATATAACTTTCTGGTACATAAAGTTTAACTTTTAATGTAGTTAAAAATAAAGCCTCTTCTTTGTGTCTTCTTTAAGGAAGCCTTTCCTACCCCGAAGTTTTATAATTTTTAATTCTTGCAAACATTAATTGTATTCTGGGCCAGTGTTCCCTGTTGCTGTTGTCAGGTGCCGCTGAGTCAGTTCCAACTCATAGCGACCCTATATACAAGAGAACAAAATGCTGCCTGGTTTTGTGCCGTCCTCACAATCTTTGTTATGCTGAGCCCACTGTTGCAGTCACTGTGTCAATCCATCTTGTTGAAGGTCTTCCTCTTTTTGACTGACCCTCTCCTTTACCAAGCATGATGTCCTTCTCCAGTTAACTGGTCCCTCCTTATAACATGTCCAAAGTACATGAGACAAAGTTTCACCATCCTCACTTCTAAGAACATTCTGGCTGTACTTCTTCCAGGACAGATTTGTTTGTTCTTCTGGCAGTCCATGGTGTATTCAATATTCTTTGCCAACACCATAATTCAAAGGTGTTGATTCTTCTTCAGCCTTCCTTCTTCATTGTCTAGCTTTTGCATGCATATGAGGTGATTGAAAATGACATGGCTTGGATCTAGGTGCACCTTAGTCCTCAAGGTGACATCTTTGCTTTTTAATACTTTAAGAGGTCTCTTGCAGAAGATTTGCCCAATGCAATACGTCGTCTGATTTTTTGATTGCTACTTCCGTGGGCATCGACTGTAGACCCAAGTAAAATGAAATCCTTGACAACTTCAATCTTTTCTCTGTTTATTGTGATGTTGCTTATTGGTCCAGATGTGAGGATTTCATTTCTTCTTTGTGGTGTAATCCATACTGAAGGGTGCAGTCTTTGATCTTCATCAGTAAGTGCTTCAATCCTCTTCGATTTCAGGAAGCAAGGTGGTGCCATCATCTGTGTTATCACAGGTAGTTAATGAGTTTTCTTCCAATCCTGATGCTGCCTTCTTCTTCATAAAGTCTGGTTTCCTAGATTATTTGTCAGCATACAGACTGAATTATTATGGTGAAAGGTACAACCCTGAAGCACATGTTTTCTGATTTTACACCACTCAGTAGCCCCTTGTTCTGTTTGAACGAATGACTCTTGGTATAAGTACAGGTTCCTTATGAGCACAATTAAGTATTCTAGAATTCCCATTCTTTCCTAAGCTTCCCTAATGTTTAATAATTACCTAAGTCTTTGTTAAAAATCAAATTCCAGAGTCTTAGCCCAATATGTAGGGCAGGAGCCAAGTAGGACTTGGGAGTTTGAGGCTTATTCAGTGTGCTATTAGGGACCTCTAGTGGTTAGAGGAAATTCATATGCATTAAATGGAGCTATATACAGGGCTGCTGGAAATAGCTTAAGTCATTGTCCTAATCTCCAAAATGTGTACACCAGGGTTAGCAGTTTCAAATGCCTATGGAAAGGGGGGCAAGGAAACAAACACATAAAGTGGGCCAGGTGTATTCTCCCAATAGAAATCCTTTTTTTTTATGTTAAACATTATCTCCTCTGTACTACCCCTCTCCCCACATGACTTCAATTAGCTAATTTTTGTTAGGGTACAAGAACATTGCACTTTACTCTCCATTATAAGAAAAATAAAACAAGTGTGAATAAAGGTGGCAACTGACAATTGCCCTTAATGTCAAAAGATGAAAGGAGGTGACAGGGTGTGGCTACTGGAAGATGGGGCACCATCTGAGAGGGGCAGTCCCCGCTTGGTCCCTGCACACTGCTGCCCAGAAGAAAAACTTCGCCCTGTATTGCCAGAGTTTTAGATTTCTTCCAATAAATTAGAAATGTAGATTTTTATGTAAAAACTCCAGAACTTTAAATGTTAGAAACTAATTAAAATAAAAATCCTGTACTGGTTGGTTATTGCCACACTAACCGACACATTTGCAGGGCGGTGTAGCCACAGGCTCCCAATGTGCACCCAATGTTATAAAAACCACGTGAAGTGCACAATGGGTCAGATACAAGGATGAATCATGACAACAACAGAAGACAAGGAAAGGGGCCATTTCGTATTTGTTGGTAAAGGAAAAATTATTCAATAACTGATACCAGGAAATAAATACATATATAAAATTCATCTCAAATGTATTTGATTAAAAAAAAAAAAAAGCCAAATTAAAATCTAGACAAAGATTAAAATCATAAGGAATACTAGAGGTGGCACTGTAAATATAAGCCTTTTGCCCATATAAACAGAGCTAAAAGTCTAAAAAATAATGATTATATACAAAAAAGTATTAATATCTTCGATATATAATTTAGAAGAAAACAATGAATACTGAAAAAAAAAGTCAACAAACTTACAAAGATAAAAAACATGAAAAATGTTCAACCTTACTAGTAAGAAAATACTTTTTAAAGTATAGGAAGTTGGTTAGAATATTAAAAACTGTTACTATCCAATATCGGTAATATCATGAGGATGGACATGTATTTCTGGTAGGCAATGTAAATGGAAGGGCAATTGGCAATAATGATCAAAAGCCTTAAATGTGCATGCCGCGTGTGCAACCAATTCTACTTGTAGCAACTTCTTAAAAAAAAAAAAAAAAAAACAGATCTATGGAAACAATGTACGCAGAAGAAGGCTGACGGAAGTACTGTTGATAGGAACAAATCAATTCTGAGTACTAACACAATGATGTAGGCTTATACTTACTGATGAAGAACTAGTCCTAAGATACATTAAGCAACAGAAGAAGTTTTTAAAACAGTATAGCTCTATTATATCAATGAAACTAATGAAATTTTACACACATACCATGCATATAAATCATATGCACACACAGTATGCATGAAGTGTTAGTACATATAAAGAAAAGTCTGGAAGGGTACAGACTAAGTTGATAATCATACTCATCTCTAAAGACTGGTACAACGATTATTTTTGGAAGTTCTTGCACTGTACTTTTTTATACAAGTAAAACTAGTTCTACTTTGAGAAAAAAAGAATAAAAAACAGCTTTATTAGATTTTTCTAGATATGTTTATGTTTTACCTGGGCTATGTTTTATGTTTCTATACGCCAAAATGCAGATTTTCAACGAAACATAAATATCATACTGCCACTGAAGCCCATAAATCACTGGAATCACAGAAAGTTGCCTAGCACTCAGTGGGAAAAAGGGGACCTTGCTAATGGCAATAATGAACATGAGTTTAATGTGCAATAGCTTAGAGTGAAATCACAATACATTTTGGCTGACTACCCAATTTACTGCTATAATTAGAACATTTCATTACTATACATACAAAAGAACATCTCAATATGGTGGGTCACAATACTACAGAAATTTTATCTACCAAAAAGGTATAAATTTACCGTGATTTCAGCTGAACCATTCACAAAGGGAAATTCGAGTGTTTTAACTTTCCCAGTAAAAAGCGGTACATCTGTATCTTCCTCACTGGAACTTTTAATAGTAGCTATTACCGTGCCAACCAAATCAATTCCAGTATGATTGCTGTATTCATCCTTAAAGTAAACAATGGTAAAAAAATGGAAGATTAAACCCAGAGACTATGTAAATCCCAAACATTAAATTATCTTGACCCTTCTTAATCCAAGCCCAGAATTCAGTTCTAAGTGCTCCACAGGCAGGAAATGGTCTCAAAAAGCATAAGAGAACCCAAGACTTACATCTAATACAATGATGCTTAACTTTCTAAATTACAAGGACCCTCATTTTTAAATTTTACCTTATTATGTGCTTTTAACATTTACTGATGTGAAAAATAATCATAAAAAGATACTATGAATTTATAACACTTTAAAAGTACTTTATTAACTTCAACAGCATCTGTATACATTTGAAAAGCAACAGTACCTATATGTGTGAAATATCTTGTACTCTTCAGACAATGTTTGGTGCATATATGGACTCAAAGACCCCGTGCAGTAAATCTACGGCATACTGTTTTACCCCACTAAGAGGTCTGGGGAAGAGGAGGATCACTCACTTGTCTAAAACAGGAAAATACGTTGTTTGAAAGGAGTTCAAGTATCCCACCAGCCAACCTTTCCACAAAGATGAAGTCCTACTGCTGCCTTATATATTTTTCTTAATATTCTCAGCAGCTCTGTTGCTGCTTACTTTCCAGGTAATCAGCAGCCTCGAGGAGCTGTGATTTTCTTATTAACTATGATCAGTCATCAAAGCAGATCTCTTAAAAAATAAATAATGACCTCCTTCCATCCATTCAGTGAACTGGACACAGAGGAATCAATTTAGTCCACACACGCTTACAATACATACATGAAGCAGGGAGGTAAACGTATGTTTCTATATCTTGAGTCAGTTCTTCTTAGTACGTTTGGATTTATTTTATGTATAATGTTATACATTCTATATTTATATAAAGAATTTTAATTTTATAAATAGTTAATCTGCACAAATTTGCCTTATAACCTTAAATTGAATAATCAAGATCTACTGTATAATGATTATTTTGCACACCAAAATTATAATAATTTCTCTTGTTAAGCTTATAGTTTTGGAAGAAAATAAACAATACCGTGATATTGAGACGTAAATCTCTGACCAAGGTTCTACTGGCAACTGAGCGAACATTAGAAACAGCTGGTGTAGCTGGTTGGATTTCAGGAACTAACTTCACAGGTTGATTAGGAAGGACATCAACTATAACCTTACAAAACAAAAGACGTGTTCTCATTAACAACTATTGATACTTCAGTACAAGCAGTCCCTGACGTATGATGAGGTTGTGTTCCGATGGCTCTATCGTAAGTTGATTCTGACATAAGTCAAATACCTCCTTTTCTTTTTTCCCGATTATTATTGCCTTTTATTATCAGTATCTTTAAAAATCCGATCTTTATTTGTCTTTGGGGTTTGAGACATTACATATAAACTTACAGATACATACATACATACTACTAATGATAAAATGTACCAAAAAAAAAAAAAACCCCAACAGTCGTAAGAGCAGTTTGTTGTAACTAGAATACTTCCTAAATTGGGGACACCTGTACTTAAGAGGAAAAGAAAAAATAATGATGGCATATACTAAATGAAATGAAATGTTACCGTCTAAATTTTATTTCCATGAATCTCTTAAAAGTGCCAATTTATTTGAAAAACTTCAGGTCAAAAAATGCCTCAGATTAATTTTTTAATGTTTAAAATCATCTAAGAACAAACTTTAGAGACTTTAAAAAATACAGGTAATTGTATGTTAAGAGAAAACTACCTTAAACTTCACTACCCAGAATTCCAATAGCTGAAATGTTAATTTAAAAATTTCCGAGTATGATTACTTTGAACAACCTTCCCATAATATGCACCAAAGTACTTACTAATTGAGCCTTCAATAAAAAGAGCCAGGGAAAGAGATTTCTTTATCAAGTCAAATTACTGAATGTAATTTAAATATATTTCATTCTAATTTTCCTGACAATTACATTATTTATACTTCGCATCCAATAATCAATTCACTTTCAAACAAAAATATTCATAAAAATGTAAAGTTAACTGTGGTATATAAAGAGAATAAGCAAACCTGTTCACTGTAGAGAGTAACTATTTTATCCACCATAAAACCAAACTGGATACAATATGTCCCCACTTTGTTAGGAATTACTTTATCCCTAAATTAAAAAGAAAATAAGATTGTTGACAGTTTTTAAATAAAGGAAGAAAGAATTCAAAGCACCAACATTTATGTTCCTTTCACAAAAAGTAAATGAGTAAGAAGAGTTACTATTACTACAACCAGCTTCATTCATTCAACAACATTTCTTGTGTGCCAGGCTTAATCCCAGGTCCCTCTTACCTGCACATCCTTTCAGAAAACATCTAGAACAAAGGCTCTGGGTATGGTAAAAATTCAATGAACAGGAATATAACATTGAGAAAATAGTAAATGCAAAAAATTCTGAGTTACATGTTAAGTGAATTTTGCTTCACTTTTAAATTATACATTTCCAACCAATAGTTGAGTATTTCAGCATTATAGGACATTCTGCTGACCTTTTATTTTTCATTCCATTTTCCATTCAAGTACTATTCTAAGTATTTGAATTTACATATAAAAGGCACTTACTATGATTTAATTATCAATGAAGAACTCAGTACCTAATAAGAGAAAAACTTTTTTTTTTAATAAGAGATACACTTCCTAGCCTGTTTTGGTTACACGTAAACACAATGAAAATACAAATGACGTTCTACAGCATACCTTGCCTGTTATGTGCTCACGGTCTCTAAGGTGGCTTTTGCATGTCATTCATAGTCTCAAAAACTGGCACCATGTAGTAGAAAAAACACAGGCTTTGTACACATGCTGGAATTGTAATCCCAGCACTGTAACATATATGCAACCTTGGAGAAAACTAACCTTTCCCTAAGCCACATTTACGCCAAGACGATAAACAGGGTCCAAAACAGGATGGAGAACCAGGGAGGTGAGTTTCACGTTTAAGGCTGCTTTAATCCTTGGACAGGTGGATCTAAAGCAGACAGACTCCCAAGGAAAACACAACCCTGCTGTGACTCATCCCAATCTCTGAATCTGATCTGAGGTGATTCCAGATGCTGGTAGTCCAGGCAAACGGCAGATGCAAATGTATACCCTCTCTGAGCAAAGACAGCATCCTAGACCTCAAATAATTTCTATAAATATTCATAAACAAAACGTCTGGCGTAACAAAAAATAACAGGTACATGAAGAGGCAAGAGAACTAGAATGAAAACCAAACAGAAACAAGAGAAAACTGAAACAGACCCAAAGGAACTCTAGGCACAGATTTTAATACACTGCTTACTAGTCAGGTGGTAAGAGACAAAACTGAGAATTCCAGTAGAGAACTATACCTTAAAAAAAAAAAAAAAAAATCAAATGTAAATTCTAGAACTGAAAATACCAAACAAAAATTAAGAACTCAAAACATGGATTTAACAGCAAATTGGTTGTCACTGAATAGCGAATTAGTGAACTGAAGATAGTTCAGAAGAAAATATACAGAATGAAGAGACAAAAGAATGGCAAATAGAGGAGTCTTAAAAGCTTGTGAGAGGCCATCTAAGATACTCTACTGGTCTCACCCTGTCTGGAGCAAGGGAGAATGAAGATAACCAAAGACACAGGGAAAGGTTAGTCCAAATGACTAAAGGACCACATTTACTACAGCCTCCACCAGACTGAGTCCAGCACAACCAGATGGTGCCCAGCTACCACTACCAACAGCTCGGACAGCAATCACAATAGAGGATCCTGGACAGGTGGAGAAAAAGGTAGAACAAAATTCTAACTAACAAAAAAAAGAAAAAGAAGACCAGGCTTACTGGTCTGACAGAGACTGGAGAAACCCTGAGAGTATGGCCCCCTGACATCTTTTTAGCTCAGTAATTGAGTCACCCCTGAGATTCACCCTTCAGCTAAAGATTAGACAGGCCCATAAAACAAAACAAGACTAAAGGAGTACATCAGCCCAGGGCAAAGATGAGAAGGCAGGAGGGGACAGGGAAGTTGGCAATAGGGAACCCAGAGGGAGAATGTTGACATATTGTAGGGTTGGCAACCAATGTCACAAAACGATATGTGTACTAATTGTTTAATGAGGAACTAATCTGTTCTGCAAACCTTCATCTAAAGTACAATTCAAAAAAAAAAAGAATGGCATATGGAGAAGAGAGAATAAGCGATACAGTCTACTGCTAGAAAGACTAACACACGTAGAATTAAGAGTGCCAGAAGAGGAGGGAAAGAATGGGGCAAACACAATACTGGAAGGCATAATGGCTGAGAATTTTTCAAAATTGAACAAAGACCACAAAATCAAAGCCTCTAAACACAAAGCAGGATAAAAAAAAGGAAATCCCCACCTGGGGATATCATAGTAAGACAGCTGGAAAGAAAACTCAAAGAAATCAAAGGAAGGCATAAATGATTACTTTTCAAGAGAACCACAAGAAGACTAACACCTAACTTTTCAACAGAAATGCCGGGATGGTGAAGGATGGCTTCAAAGTACTGCTAGAAAGAAACTGCCCATCTACAATAGCAGATACAGTGAAAATATTCTTTAAGTATGCAGGTGACAAACATATTTCAGGTAAAAATGATGAGATGATTCATCACCAGCAGATGTACAGGAGGAGAAATACTAAAGAAACTTCTTTAGATGGAAAATGATCCCAGATAAAAGTCCCTGAAGGTAAACAGGAAGGGTAAATACCTAAATTTCTACAAACACTAACTATATAAAATAATAATACTAATCCTTGATAGGTTTAACGCACAAAAAAACAAAGGTACGTAAAGCTGGAGAAAGAAAATGGAGTTTATGAGAGTGTGTGCAATTTTTTTTTAATGAGGTGAGATTCGTATAACATAAAATTAACCATTTTAAAGCATACAATTCAGCAGCACTTAGTACATTCATATTTTTGTGCAATCACCGCTTCTATCTAGTTCCAAAATGTGTGTGATTATTTTTAAAAGATCCGCTGAAAGCTTCCTTCAAATTGATGCCCTGGACTGTTAAGATTAAAACAAAATACGTGGATTTTTTGGAACACGGTGGAACAATCCAATTCTCCCACACTAAGATTTCATACACTGAAAGATAATTTAATGACTGAAAAAAAAGACAGCACAGTGGTTGGGAGCTATGGCTGCTAACCATAGGCTGGCAGTTTGAATCCACCAGCCGCTCCTTGGAAACCCTATGCGGCAGTTCTACTCTGTCCTGTAGGGTTGCTAGGAGTCAGAATTGACTCGACAACGGCAACAGGTTTGGTTTTTTGGTTATGCCCTTTTAGGGATGTTTAAATCAGCTCCATGCCACAACTCTGGCATACCTAAGAGGCCTGGGGCAATGTTATTCAAAGTGTGGTCCCAGGACAGGTACTGGTCTGCATGCTTTGTTAGCGGTGTGTTACAAGGTCACTTACAAACCTCAGGGTGCTTGGAAACTTTTATAGCAATCTGACACTGCAATTATAGCAATTTGACAGTTAGTGGGCCTCTGTTTTGCAAAACTCATCAGTCTACAACAGATTGGAAATTTTAAAAAACAAAAAGTGGTCCTTCATCAGACTCTGAAAAAGCACTGAAGTAACACAATAAGCATTTTGGCTCAACTGATGAAGATTCAAAGAATTTTAAAAATAAACTTTGGAAATAATTAATTCAAAATCATTTTTTAGATTTTAAAATGGAGGTCCAGAATGGAGGAGTAACAGGCTCAAAGTCACACAGTTAAATAGTTAAAAAAGCTAGTCCAACTTTCTTTATTACTTGACAATATCTTAAGTTATAGAAATTGATTATAGAAACCTCCTATGTAGTAAAGGATTATTAAAGGATTATACAGTGCTGTGACAACTTAAAGTAATTCTTTTTCTGACAGCTTTGTGTTATACTATTGAAAGCTAATCCATCCATGACAATAATCTTCCTCTAAACCATTTCACAAAACTTAAAAACAAATAAAACACACCTTTTTCCAAAAAAATTTCCCCACAAAAACCAAGGTTAAATTACTTTGCAACAAAAGAGGCATAAAAATATGAAATTGTCTGAGAAATACCTGAAATAGAAGCAGCCATCTTCCTTGTCATTGTCTTTTACTTTATTACAACTAAATGTTTCTACCTAGAAAGGGGAGTAGGAGAGAAGGGGTGGGGGAAATTACAAACATTTAACATAGCACATTTAGGATGAAAACCTGAACTGAACGTGAATCCAGATCACAACTGGATTTATGGAATACGCATGTTTCTTTGAAATAGTGAGATGAGGCAACAGAAAAAACACACCCTGTTATTAAAGGGCACCCAGTGGTCTCTACAGTGGCAAGAATATTTTAAGGCAATAGCTTGACTAGACTGATGGTCTAAATTAAGCAATTAGTTTTCTAAAAAGGTGCCCTGGTGGCGCAATAGTTAAAGCACTTGGCTGGTAACCAAAAGGTCAGCTGTTCAAGCCCACCGGGCATTCCATGGGAGAAAAGACCCAGCAATCTGCTCCCTTAGAGATCACGGCCTAGGAAGCCCTATGGGGCAGTTCTACTTGGTCATACAGGGTCACTATGGATCAGAAGGACACATGACAGCTATAGGTTCCTAAACACATGATTAAAACGAACCTAAACGCTGAAACGGATTATTAAAACAGGATCCCCTAAAGTTTAAGATTTAGTCTCCAATTTTAGATTTATTTTATATCTATGCTGTCTAGTATGGTAACCAATAGCTACATGAGGCTGCTGAGCACTTGAAATGTGGTTGGTATGAATTGAGATGTGGTGTAAATATAAACTACACACCAAATTTTGAAAACATGGTAAGAAAAAGCACGTAAAATCTCAATAATTTTTAATAGTGAATACATGTTATGATGGAAATATTTTCTATATATTACTTAAAATACATTAAGATGAATTTTATCTATTTTTTACTTTTTTAATGTGGCCACTAGAAAATCTAAATATCCTGTGTGGCTCACATTGTATTTCCATCGGACAGTGCTGCTTCAGACCCTCAAACTGCTGTAGCCCTGCCTCTACCCTGGAGTCCATCGACAACATCTCTGCGCATCTCGTTTTCTGTATTTTCCCTTAGTGATATTTAGTGGCATTCTGCCTTGTGCTGCTGTCCTTCAGACACGGCAACTTTAAAGGGTAAAGTATCTTGAAAAGTGAAGACAAATCACAAAGCAGGCTACTCTTTTTCAACAGCATTAACACTTAATTTTGAAACGGATGGTGATGTATTTAAAAAAAGTCACAAGGGGTGGAGTGGATTAATTTCTAGTTCTCAAATATATACACTGTAGTTTTATATTAAATTACATTTAATTTTAAGTTAAAATTAAAGAGTTAATTTTAACATGTGAAAATGCTTTCCTGGACTCACATTTGCTGGTGGCCGGCTCCCAGTGCTAGACAGCTTCCACATTTTCATGGAAATACGTGCTGGATTAATATTCTTAATGATACTGTCATCCTCAGAAATAACACTAATCATAAAATCTGTCATGGCAAACATTAAAAAATTATTTTCTTTCTAATTTGATTAATATAGTTAAATAAATGTATGCCTTAAGGCATATATCTTGTTTAAATGTTAATAATAAAATTCTGATGAAGAAAATAAAGCCATCCTTTAACCAGCATTCCCCAACAATTTGGCTATAAAACTTGCTAATCATGACAAACAACTGTAGTGCTAGATCTGGACATCAAGTTCTTCCCAGAAATCTAACAAACCCATCTTTGCTGCTAACATTCCCTTGTTCTCACAGTCTGTCATGCTGTAGGTCCAAGCATGTGAGACAAAAAGGTTGTGTGCTTAGCACCTGAGAGTCAGGCTGAATAGTATGTCAACCATATGCTTTATGTATTCCCAAAACAGAATTTTACTTTCTTACATGAATTTCCATAGCATACAGCAGATTTTTTTTTTCTCCATTATATTTGCCATCTGTAACACTCATTTGGCACCTGTTACAGTTTTTTAATCACAGGAAATACACCTTAATTTTCCAAATTAAAAACTGATTTTAGAGGCTATGTATATATGTAACTTATTTAAGAAAACTTTAAAAAAAATTTTTTTTTTTTTTTACTATTAAAAAAATCGTAAGGTTTTTGCTGTGTTTCTTTCACTCCTTAACAGGAAGCTATCCTTTCAAGGAAACCAATCATCTGGAAAATGACCCACGTAGAACAAACACTAGGGAGCTCTGGTGGTGCAGTGGTTAAGTACTCGGCTGGAAACCGAGAGATCGACAGGTTGAACTCACCAGCTGCTCCATGGAAGGACGACATGGCAGTCTGCTTCCGTAAAGATTACAGCCTTGGAAACCCTACTGGGGCACTTCTACCCTGTCCTGTAGGGTCACTATGAGTCGGAATCGACTCGAGGGCAACAGGTTTGCTTTTTTTTTTTAAGAGCAAACTCTATTTTCCTACTGAACTAGCACTCCCACACTACACTGAAATGATTTGATTACCAGACTGTCTCCTAGATTAGAATAAATTCATTGAAAACTGTCATTTTCATTGCTGTAACTAAAGCCCAGTACAGTGCCTGAACATGGCGGGCTTTTATTAAACATTTTTTGCTCTCAAGTGCCTTTAATTATAAACGCTGATGTGATTATTAAGTTAGAAGGTAGGTTTAGGTTCTGATGGGTTTAGGATAATATCACACACATTTAGTAGAAGGTAACACCACAGTTCTCCCCACTTAGCAGTTTATATTTCCTTTGGAAAATTTTACAATTCAGGGAATGTACAAACACAAACTGAACCAGTGACCTCAGGCCCTAAGTTTATGTATGCGCTTTCCGCTCATTCTCGACATTAAAGGAAGGCAGGACAAAGGTGTGAGAGGAGACACAGCTAAGCTAGATACGTTCATGGTTTTTATCACGCTGCACACCTAGGATACACAATTTATGCCGCTAAAATAACAAGCAAATTATCATTACAAATCATTTAAATACTGTGAATTACTTACCAGTGAAAAGTCCCCCTGCTAAAAAGGAAGCATCTTTATCATATTTAACATTGAGACGAATGGGTTTTTCAGGGTCTGGAAGAATCATTAACTTGATGACAGGTCCTTCGATGGTGTTCTTGTTATAGACAGCTTTAATCTGCATAACATGTTCTCCCCTGACCAACAAAAAAGGAGGGGAGGTAGGGATGGTCAAATTACATGAATCACAAGCCAAAACTTTGGTGACACTTTACACAAAGTAACTAATTTAGGAAAACCTTTGAGCTTTCTCCCCAGTTTCCATTTACTTTACTCTCTAAACTGGTAATTAGCCTGACTGTAATAGAAAAGCACATTTTAGGGATACTTCTTTCTGACAAAGGTTATTTGGTATAGGACATGCATATCTGAGAGGCAAAAATCTGACGCTTCTTCCAAGCTCTCTACCCCTGTTCACTTCCAACTCCTGCCTAACACTTAACACAAGAGTAGCTATTACTCTGAACTTCAGCAAATAATAAGAAAAATCAATCTGCACAATACCAGTAACTATCAAACTCTGAGTTCTTACCTAGGGGCAGAAACACTGAACAATCCCAAATTAGCCCTGCCCTTTTCATCTGTTTTATGCTGTTGGTTTGAAGGAGTGAGCTAAAAACAAAACAAAACAAAACAAAACTATTAGAAAATTCTTGAGATCAATAAAGTTCTTTTTCTTTTAACAAGCAATTCTAAGTTACACTTGCGTACTTTTAAAACCTGTAATTTTCTAATTTTACCCAGCTGAAATAATACAATGTAATCAAATAATCCAAAGGATAATAACTCCTCATCTTGATCCACTAAACTAGAATTTAATGTATTTCAGTTATAAAGTTGCAGAAATCTATGAAGGTTATGCTTCAAAGTGGGAGGGTGGGGGAGTATAGATACATAAATATAAATAAGCACACATATGCTTAAGTCAAGACATTAAAATCCTAGCTCCACTGTTACTTCATATTTCCCTGGGAAGTTTACTCAGATGTGCTTCTTAAATCTTTGCTGCAGTACCACCTCTACAGTGATAACCACGGTATCACTAACAAGTGATTAACAATCAGTGGCCGTATTTCTTAATCACTAGTTGAAAAATCTTTTACAGATGCTTCTCTAGAAACTACCATAATACCCTTATTCTGAGGTTGAAAGTAATCACTGTTTAACACTCCTGGAAGCAAACACTGAGAATAAAAGTGACTTTGTAAATCGCACCAGCAGAAAATCAGATGCTCTCCTAAACCCTAAGGCCCATCTCTACTTAATGGAACCTCAAGAGTAGACTAAAATGGTATATGCACACAAAGACAGCAATAGTTGGAGGCAAAAATGACAAGGGATATTTGAAATGATAGGATAAACTCCTGTAATTGTACCTGTCCCATTTAGTCTTTGACTTATTGTCTCTAACCCCATTTTTCTCAAAGTATTTCTATCTGGGTTCTAAAACCTTGTTGCTAGGCCAGAGAAGTCAGTCTTCTATTTCAAGTTGTAAGCAGCAATAATACACTGCCTTTTTTGACAAACCCTGGGTCTGATTACATTACTATCAAAACAAGCCCATGTGGATCACAAAACATTCCTGGCACTTTCATCTCCTGTGTGACTTTTAGGATCAACTTGTCAGGTCCTAGGAAATCCCTACTGGGATTCTGATTGAGCTAATTAATTCTGAGAGAACTACAAAATCTTTATATAATATTAATTCTTTTCATCCACTAAATTTAGAAAATGTTTGTGGAGGGATACACAAAACTGCCTGACTATAACCCCAGGAACTCTCTCTGGGTTGCCTAAAAACAACCTGGCTGGGATCAGTGAGTTCCTAAAGCCAAAATGAAGAATTGTCAAAACACATCTCACACGACCAAGGGACTGGCAGCTTCTCTCCCTGCCCCTAGCAGCAGGGCCTTTAATTTTATACCTGGCATCCAAGGTTCCCCCTAGATCTTGAGCTGTCCCAATATTCATGGAAACAGACGGTACCTATTATGCATTGAACTGTGCCACCCAAAAATATGTGCCAACAAGGCCACGATTCCCAATATTATATGGCTGTCCTCCACTTTGTGATCTGATTTAATTATGCTCCATTTTGTGATGTGTTGTAAATCCTAACCTCTATAAGTTAACGAGGCAGGATAGGGTGGGGTATATCTTGAGTCACTGCCTTACAAGAGAGTGTGACTCAAGTCACCATCACTCAAGTCATACCCTTACTCTAACTCAAGTCACAGCTTCACTTGAGTCACACCGTTTATCATCTAAGATATAAAAAGAGAGAGAAGCAAGCATAGACAGGGGACCTCACCACCACCAAGAAAGAAGAGCCAGGACATACTGCATCCTTTGGACCCGTGGTCCCCACAATGAGAACCTGCTAGACCCAGGAGACAGAGAACTGTAACACTGGAGACAGTGCAAGGTGGTGACAATCAGAAGCAGAGGACCGGCAGCAGCAGAACCAGGAGATTGGCAGGATATGGCACAGTGGGTGTGCCAACCCCCGGAGCAAGAGAGCTAAGCACGTTTGAACAGGAGGCTTGCTGGCAGAGTAGGGGTTCCTCTGTGCATTTATCGGCTTGCAGACCCATGGAGATAGAGAGCTGAGTGTCTGTGGGCTGGGGGTTACTGGCAGAGTGGGGTGCCTCTGGGCACTTATCTGTGGAGCTGAAGAGCTCTGTAACACTTGTCTAAGCAAGGCAGGCTGAGGGGCTGAGGGCCAGGAGAGAGAGAAAGAGGCCTGCCTGTGGGCATGGCTAAGAAGCTGCCCTAACCAAAGAACTGTATCCTGAGTCATTTCTGATCCTTGTGAATTGTAACCTCTTATGCCAAGACACATGGAGATCTCCAAGGAATGTCGGGCCCACAGATGCTGAAAGGAGACAACAATGTTTCCCCAGAACTGAAAGAATGAAGAAAGCCTTCCCTTAGAGCCGGTGGCCTGATTTCAGACTTCTATCTGCCCAATCTGTCAGAGAATAAAATTTGTTTGTTAAAACCATCCACTGGTATATTTCTGTTATAGCAGCACTAGATAACTAAGACAGAATTTGATACTGGACTAGTGGGGTGCTGCTCTAACAGATAACCTAAAGTGTGAAAGCAATTTTGGAATTGGGTAAAGGATAGAGGATAGAAGAGTTGTAAGGTGCGAAAGTGTAAAAGCCTAGTTTGCCTTGAAGAGACTGTTGGTAGAATCATGGATGTCAAAGGCAATTCTGGTAAGGGCTCAGAAGGAAGTGAGGGGAGCTATACAAAGTCTTACAGAATACATACGGCACTGGCAACAGAATGTTGTAGAAATGTGGACATTAAACGTGCTTCTGGTGAGGCTTTAAAACAAAATGATGATCATGTGATTGGACAATGGAGGGAGGGCAATGCTTTTTATGCAGCAGCAAAGAACTTGTCTGAATTATGTTCAAAAGTTCAGTGGAAGGTAGAACTTGAAAGTGATGAACTTGGATATCTGGCTGATGAGACTTCTAAGCAAGATCCCAAAGGGCCGCATGGTTTCTCCTTGCCACTTATAGTAAAATGCAAGAGGAGAGAGAAGAACTTAAATATGAACTGTGTAAAATGAAAATAGAACTTAAAGATGTGGAAAATTCTGTTGTACAAACTAAGGACACATGTCCTAGAATGTTCACCAAAGACATGGCTACACAATCTTTTGTTAAAGACATTCAGGCTGGGACTTAACCAACTTAACCAACTACCACAGCAGAAAACTCATCAGCTTAGGCTGAAGAGGACAGAGAAAGAATGGAAAGAAAAAACACTGTCTGCCTCTTGAAATCCTACAGGCAGGAAACGGGCGAAAGGAGCTACATTTGTTGTCCTTCAAGAAAAGAAAAGAACCATCCTTGGAGCAGCTCAGAGATCTGCAGAACTGTTGGAAGGAGCACAGGAAGCAGGGCCTTCTTGGTTTCAAAGGGTGCAGGCACAGATTCCTGGATCTCAAAGGGTGGGGCCACAAACTCCCAGGTTTCAAAGAGTCAGATCTTCGCCAGCTCGGTCCTGGAGTGTGGGTCTGCCATTAAGGTGTGCCAGGGATGGGGTCACTGTTCAAAGCTAGGGGGCAGGGCTGCCATGCCCAAGGGGCAGAAGAATGGGGCCTGCCAGGAGCGGGGTGGGTGGGATTGGCACTCCGAGGGACTTGGAGAATGGGGCTGCCCAAAGTCGAGGGAGCAGAGTTGCCATTCCAGTGGGCCTGGAAGGCGTAGATTAAGCCCAGGGCTAAGGGGCCTCCACCCAGAATCTAGAGGCCATGGCCAAAAACTCAGAATCTGGAGGGCAGGGCCACTGCCCAGATGGTCTCAGAGAAGAGAGGGTCATTTTCAAGCCTTGAGAGCTAATGTAAACTGTTCTGCTAGATTTTGGACTTACTTGGTGCCTGTTATCCCTTCTTTCCCTCCAATTTCTCCCATTTGTAATGGAAATGTCTACCTTGTGCCTGTTTCACCATTGTATTAATACTTTGGAAACAGATAACTTATATTCTAGATTTTACAGGTTTACAGACGAAGAAGAATTTTGCCCCAGGATGGGATATGATTCAGAAGATGAGACATCTGGATTTGAAGTTGATTTAAGACTTCTGGGTTGATACAATGGGGTGAATGTGTTTTATATGTGGCAAGGTATAAATTTTGGAGGGCCAAAGGGTAGAATGTTATGGATTGAATCATATCCCTCAAAAATTCACATCCACTTGGCTAGGCCATGATTCTAGTATTGTGTGGTTGTCCTCTATTTTGTGATCTGATGTAATTATCCCCCATTTTGTGATATGTTATAAATCCTAATCGCTATAAGTTAATGAGGCAGGATTAGGGTGGTATGTATCTCGAGTCACTGCTTTACAAGAGTGTGTGACTCAAGTCACAATCACCGTTACTCAAGTCACACTCTTACCCTTATTCAAGTCATATCTTTCATCTTACAAGAGATGAAAGAAGAGAGAAGCAAGTAGAGAGAGGGGACCTCACCACCACCGAGAAAGACCTGGGACCAAAGTGCATTCTTTGGACTTGGGGTCCCTCTGCTGAGAACCTCCTAGACTCAGGAGATAGAGAGCTGTTTAACACCAGAGACAGCCCAAGACAGCAAGAAGTGGCAGCATAGAACTGGCAGCAGCGGAACTAGGAGACTGGCAGAAGACGGTATCATTGGTGCACCAGCCCCCAGAGCAAGACAGATCAGCATCTTTGGGCAGGAGGCTTGCTGGCAGAGTTGGGTGCCTTTGGACATTTATCAGTGGAGCTAGGCTTGCCGACCCAGTGAGATAGAGAACCGAATGCCTCTGGGCCAAGGAGTGGGGTGCCTGTGGGCACTTACTGATGGAGCTTAAGAGCTCTGTAACACTTTCCTAAGCAGGGCAGAAGACAGGATGGGGGCGGGGGGGCGGGGGCGGTGGAGAAAGAGAGAGGCCTGCCTGCCAGCATGGCTGAGAAGCTGTCCTGACTGAAGAGCTGTAACCTGAAATCGTTTTTGATCCTGAATTATAACCCATCATGCCGAGATACACGGAGATCTCCAAGGAATGCTGGGGCCACAGCTACTGAAAGGACACAAGGCCCTTCCCCAAGAGCCAATAGAGAGAGGAAGCCCTCCCCTAGGGCTGGTGCCCTGATTGTGGACTTCTATCCACCTGAACTGTCAGAGAATAAACTTCTGTTTGTTAAAGCCAACCGCTTGTGGTACTTCTGTTACAGCAGCACTAGATAACTAAGACAGCACCTAATCCTGAATGTCCTGGGACCCAAGCATTACGTTTGTCCCCAAACTTTACAAGTCCAAGTTCACACTTGCCTCATAAAAACAGCTACAGAAGGGAGGTGCGCCACTCTAGAACACAACTCTAGAACACACAGCTACATGTCTAGCAGCTATGTTTGGCTGTGGTAGCTTCCATAAGGTAAGCAGATACCTGTATGAATCTTCTTGCTTACCCTTAACTGGTTAAGTTTCCTCAATTACACCTGTTCCTTAACCCATACTGCAGGTCACTGTGGTATCTGCCTTTGCTCACCTTGTCATAATGTTATCTATTTGTACTAATCGGAAATGCAAGTATATTGTATAATGTAAATACTCAAATGGCCATAATTATATAATATGGGCTCCTCGTTTCACTGTAAGACATACACTTTATTTCCTAAAAAAAAAAAAAATTATGAAAAATATTTTGGCTGATTTAAACTAAGCAGTAATGAAGGTTATTTGAACTAAGTTAAAAAAAATTAAAAAAGAAATGTGACACCAAAAGACATTATCATGAGAACAAAATTCAGAATTCTAATAACGAAGAAATAATCTAATGGAATTAAACACTTACCTTTAAATTGTTAGCTTTTATAAGACTTATTTTAACCTGTGGTACAGGTGCTGGATTATCCCACTGATCACAAAGTTGAACAATAAGAGGGTTCTGTAATTCTCTTCCATTAATAACTGGAATGGACTGAAATAGATACAAGTATTTTAAGAAGCACTAAAACATATGTATCAAACAATTTAATTATCGCTTGTACACTTGTAAAATGATCACTTAATTTAGCTTTTTTCTATCCACAACTGGCTTCTTTCACCAATGAAAATATATTTTTGAAAGCCAATGAAATTGTCACAAATAACCCACTTCTTACATAACTGATTAATAAGTAGATGAAAGGATAAACAGTATTTCACATTACTGGCTTCTAGCATAAAAGGTACATATTAGAATGGCTTCAATGGGAATAGGAGCTCATCTTGGGTTCTCAGATTTAGCACTGACCATCTAATTGTGGTTTAGTTCCTCTCTGTCAATTTTCAGCTCTCTGCTATTTTGCATTGAGCAGCAATGCAGCTTTCCAGCCCTTTGTTAAGTAGTACTGTTCACTGATGACCTAGACTGTCTTGTTCACTGAAAGTGCTTCTTGCCTTTTCACCTACTTAATACGTAAAACAAAAATAAGACCTGTGTAATTATGGGCATTTGGTTTTTTATACCAAAGAAAACACATTATCAAGCAAGACACCTAATAAAGGCCCAATCCTTTGTGCCAGAGTTTAAAAATAAAGAAAAAAGAAGCAGAAGCAGTTGGGAGAGAAGTAACTAATGTAAAAGGAAAGCTGATTTACCACCTCTCTCCTACTGATAATGTTCCCTCTGCTTCCTTCACCCTCCACTATTATCTGAGGTGGCTGGTTACCAAATTATGTTGTGAGGCTGTTGAAAATGGCAGAAAAGTAAAGCACGTGCTACAGATAAGAGTTTTAGCTTAAAAAAAAAAAAAAAAAAGAAAAAGACATAACCAAGACCATGTATCTACCACAAAGTTTAGTATGTCCATTACAGTTTACCTACTCCTCTGCCAAAGCTTATAAAAAGCTAGAATAAAAAAAGTGCTTCAGACAGTTTCCAAATGTAAACACATCATGGTACTTTACTCACAATCATATAACTGTCTACCCATTAAATAGTAACTACTTTTAAAAAATACTATATCCTTCATTAAATAACCTGTAACCCAAACTGTTAGTAAAAGAATTTCCTGGGAAACAGTGGAAAAGGCAAATCTCCCAAATCAGTTGTTTATGAATATAAATCTGCTCTCTGCCCTTTTTTAATTTTGGTGTGCTTTAATATTTCAGGATTTCAGTTTCCTCATTTATAAAATAATACTTCATAAGGTTGTTGAAGACTGAAAGAGCAAATATATATATGTGTATACTAATGTATTTACAGTAAAAAAAAAATACTTATCACGCCTAGGTGTTAAATCAGTTTCCCTTTTCCACTTAGACCCTGTGGGGGGAAGGTGGATCACGACTTAAATTAAGAAATTCTAGGAAAATCAGATATTTAATTACTTTTTCAGCCTTATCTGCATATAACCATATCTCTAATAGAATTTAGTTTTAGGTTTTATTTTTTTTAAAGTTCTGGATTATTATGGTATCTGCAAGTAAATTTTAAAATGAGTAAATGTATTATGAATTTGAGTTAACAACTATCATTATTTTTGGTATTACACCCCCAAAAGAATCTTAAAAAAGCTGAACACGTCAAGATTTCTTCCACATCTAAGACATGCAATTGCTCCAGAATATGGCCAACCAACAAATCTTACTCGCATTAAAAGGCAAATCAAATAAAGTCTTAATTTATATAGTGTAAGTGCTTACAGATAAAAATTAATGCAATGACTATTCAGTGAAATCCCTCAGTCAACACACTATAATAAAAAAAAATAAATTTTAAAGTACATCCTGTCAGAACTGGTTTATCCGTTTTGTAATTTCACAAATCAAAAAGGGCAATTTCAAACTAAGACGTACCCACATGAATCTTCTTAGATGGCCTGCTCCTTTACTGGCATCATTTCATCTAATATCAAAGTCATGTGAGTTTATTTTCCTTTATAAAAACTGTAAGTTATCATACCAACAGTTAAAGCCCTGCTACGCCATAACTGAATGCTGGAATCTGATGTTAAAATTATGAGTTCTAAAAATTCAATGAAGGTAACAAAAATACTTAAAGTACTTGTGTGGGAAAGTGTACAGAAGCATTTATGGGTATAATAAGTTGATGTCTGGAATGTGTTTTAAAAAGTTCAGCAAGAAAAAAATACAAATACATACATACATATATTTTTAAGTTAGTGGGAAAGATAAGGAAACAAAATTGGCAAAAATCAGTAATTGAAGCTGGGTAAATTATCACAAGGGGTTTCACTATACTTTTTTTTCTTTTATTTACTTTTATACATATTTAAAAATTTCTGTAATAAAGCTTTAAAAATCTGCATTATCACACTCACTATTTTTAATAAACTATGAACAGAGTAAGGAGCCCTGGTGGAGCAGTGGTTAAATGCCTGGCTGCTAAATGAAAGGTCAGCAGTTCAAACCCGCCAGCGGCTCTGTGGGAGAAAGATGTGGCCGTCCGTTCCTGTAAGGATTTACAGCCTTGGAAGCCCTATGGGGCAGTTCTACTCTGTCCTATAGGGCCATTAAGAGTCAGAATTGACTTGATGGCAGTGGGTTTTATGGGTATGAACAAAGTAATGAATTAAATAATAAAACGTTAAGAAGTCTCATATTACTTTGCCCTTTTGTTAGTTACTGTTACTGTAACTACTGCTGTTGCTTCAATAACAAAATATATCTATTCTGATTCACTAACAATCTGAAAGTAATAAGCCATGTTATACTAATTTATTTAAGACAGGAAATTCCTTACCTCCTTTAATTCTGGCCAATCTATAAAAAGAAGTTTAGCTGGGGGTCCAGAAATTAGCTTTACTCGAATGAAGTCAGAAAACTCACGCCAAGTAAAACAAAGATCCTTATTTCCAGGAGGACCTGGGATAAATCTGATGCCTCTTACACTTATACTCTGTGTGTTTTCCTAGTGCAAAAAAAGTACATTGAGAAAAGAGAGGAGAATAACACTTAGTTTCCAGAAAAAAAAAAAACGTTTTGTCACTTACCTATGTGGGTACAGATGTGTTTGTCTGGGTGACATAATGGCAAATAATGTGCACACTTGCCAATACTGGCATACCATGAATTTCACTTCTACAAGAAGAGAAACTCAAATCCCTTTTTTGTCGGGGAGGGATCTAAAAGGTTCTAGCTACAACTTTCACTTCATCTTTTCCTAATTCCCCTCTTCCTTATACTGCCTCCTTCCTGTTGTCAAGCAGTGTTGCCCCATAGCCTTCACACTTGCTCTTCTGCTTTGTTTGCAATGAGACTTCCACTTGGTTTCTCTTTGGCTTTTTGCACGCGATGCCTTTAATCAGAGGGGTCTCCCCTGACCATGCTACATAATAGCACTCTATTCCCTCATCCTACTTTATTTTTCTCTTGTTACTTATTTCTTACCCAATGCATGTGCTCCCAATTACAAGGTGATCTCTGTGAGGTTGGGGGCTTGGGTCTGTCACTGCTCAATCTCGGTACTTACAACAATGCTTGACACATTACATTAACGTGAATCTATGAACTAGCCTGAAATCTTTGCAATATGATTGGATAGTATAAATCGATTTCATACTGGCTTGAGGACTGTAGTATTCATGTTTTAATAATGACCTCTAATGATTTAATCATCTTAAATTTCTACTAAGTACAAATACACGTTTTCAGGTTCTAAAAATCAGAGCTAAAACTCCAAAATTTGAGTTCCAGGACAACTGCTTATAGAATATTTTCTATAAAAAGATTTGACAGAAAACTCACAACTTAATCTCCCTTAAAAACCCAATGAGCTCAGAGGAATTTTGAAATGTTTAGAAAACAAATTAAATAGATATTAGTAAAACTTATTGAAATTTCAAAATGTATAATCTACCCTAGAATTCCACAATTAACAGTGAAACAACCAAAAATCCTCTTGAAGAAGTTACTTCTTTTTGAAGTCACATTGGAAGTTGTTCTGGTTTTACTGCAAATCTTAAAAATGAAATCTGGATTCACAAATCGTAGATGAGTACAAACAGAATTAAATATAAAACTTTGAAAACGAGCAAAAATGGTAAAGGTCAGTTGTAAAATGACAGTAGGCAGACGGAAGGTCAACTTTGCTGGAGAGTCGCGAGCTACAGGGGAGGAAGGTGGAACACTATAGCATGCATGCACTAAGGAGATGGATTTTAAACTGAGTGCAGCGTAAAATGCTGACAGGCCTGAGAGGTGACACAAGATGAGAACTAAACACTGGCCACTGGATTTGGTCAGGTGGAACAGGACAGAAAAACATGATCAGAGTGGCTTGCTTGTGAAAGACAGGAAAGGATGTGAAAACAGAGTGCATACAACTCTTTCAAGGGGTTTTAATATAAAAAGAAAGAGAGAAACAGGGCAGTGGATGGACAGAGATGCAGGGCTAAGGGAAGAATGTGTGCTTTGGGGGGTGCTGTTTTTTAAGATGAGAGATATTCAGCATGTTCACATTTTGATGGCCAGAGAGGAAAAACTGAAGATATAGGAGAACGGTACAATTTAGGAGCAATCAGGTGAACAGTCCCATGGGAGTCTGTGCATAAAGTGAGAGGAGCCGGGATTGTTCACGTAAAATAGAAGAAAACACAATTATTCCCAATCTACTCACTGGGTGAAGCTAGATACAGAAGAACCTGATGTGAGTGACAAATACAACTGAATTCTTTATCCCATTCTGTCTACTTTCATATATATTTAAAATTGTTCATTATAAAAAGTTTTTTTAATGCCTTTTATGACTTTTCATTTTAAACATTAAAGCTTTTTTTAGTCACTTTAGTCTTTCCCAAACTTCTTGCTATACATACAACAATGGTATAAACCAATTGCTATGGAAAGCAGCCATACCTGAAAAGTCATTTTCAAATTCGAGCTATCAAGTCCAACCCCAGCAATTCCCAAAGCAGATAAAGAACTTGGTGAAAATGCTTGAATTTGATTTCCATACTGATCTGTCACTATAACAACTTAAAAAAAAAAAAAAAGTTTTATTGAAAGTGTTATCTTTTCAGTAAAACGAACTTAAAAGTTTACGCTTAGAAACTCTATCTTGGTTCTCTTATCTAAGTAATTTAAAGAATTTTTGCATAATTTTATATATTATATACATTTTTAATAATGATTTTTATATAAATATGACTCAAGAATCTACATAAGTACATTTGGATTATATATTTAATATGACACAGATGTTAATCAGATTTTTAAGCAGGAAATTTGAAGGAAATATTTTAGGATTAAGTAGTATTCTTGTTAGTTGCCACCGAAGTCAACTTCGACTCATGGTGACTCCATGTGTGCAGAATAGAACTGCTCCATAGTGTTTTCAAAGCTGTGATCTTTCCGACGTAGACTTCCAGGCCTGTCTTTCGAGGCACCTCTGGGTGGATTCAAACCGCCAACCTTTTGGTTACTAGTCAAGCGTTTAACTGTCTGTGTCACCCAGGGACTTCTTATAATATTCTAAATATAATAAAAATATAATACAGATACACATATTTACTTTACACCTTTAGTATTAACTATTATTACTTCCAACAACAGTAATTTTTTTTTAACAAATTGTTCTTGCCAAACTGATTATCAGGATAAGCAAAGATGTTTTAACGTTCCAATCTTTTCAGACAATGGACTTTAAACCAAAGCTTTCCCTTCAGATTATGTATGCCAAAGCATCCATGTAAAGAAGCATTCTGAACGTGTTTTGTTTAACAAAAGAAAGCAGGGCACACTAACCTATTTCTCCTTGAAGTTCTTGGCCCATCTGTACTGTTTTTCCTCCTTTTAACTCACATTTTAGATGTTTAGGTTCATCAGGAAGTGGTCTGAAATTGGTTAACAAATTAAAAGGCTTTATTTACATATACCATTAACTGTACGAAAAAAATTAAAGCAATACCATTATGCTAAAACGTAGCTTATTACAAGATTTTCAAAACTTAAATATGATAATGCCCTTCCAATACAGAACAGGTATTTATCTGGAAAAAGCCTGGAAAAGAAAGCTTGCGAAGATAATAGAAAATACGACAAAATTACAGAAGTGTTAAGTCATACTATATCTGAGGGTTTAAATAAAAATTATGACTAGAGAACACTGAAAAAGAAAACAGATGGGTCAGTAGGAAATACAGTGCTCATCAAGGGACCTGGCTGTGTTCAGAGTAGTACACCTGAAATTCTTCCCACAAACATGTAAATTTAGGAAATAGTGTGGCAACAGGTAGGAAGAATTAAAGTGAAGGAGGTTATTAGAAAGAGGTAGCCAAGGAATTCATAGGCCAAGGTGTTAGATAGGTTTGTCACAGTCAGTTACATCTTCCCCTTTTCTATTGGTTCTACGTGTTCAGTACGGACTTAAGTTTTGAAAATCACCACTAACCAATGAAAAAAGTTTTCGTTTCGAACAACACATTCACTGATCACACTGTATCTTTTGTACTTTTCTTGTCTTTGTCATTTTGCAGGTGTTTTTGTTGTTGGTTGTATGAGGAGGACTTTCCTTTAAAGAAGGCTCTAGTTCTCCCAGATACTAGAGGGCCAATAAAGCCAAGGGTTATAGCGATAACAGGAATTAATCACTATCTCCAGTGAAGATTTATTCCAAAGTCCACCTACCATATTTCATAGAAACTGCAATAATTTCTACATTAAAAACCACTTTTATATGTGTGCATTAGAGAAAAGTATTTTGGTTGATTTATGCTTAATTTTAAAATACCCAGAAATATAGTAAGCCCACAAACCTTACTGTAAATGCACTTTCCAAAGACACATGATCATCTTGGAATGAAACCTGGCAATAGCGCATGTCTTTTACAGATGTTGGTACTTGTACATCAGGAAGCAGACCCTGAAGCAAGTGTTCTTTGTTAATATCAGGAGTCCAATTAACCTAGGAGAGAAATAACATGTTTAGGGATAACATAAAGCCTACTCTGTCTAACGCCCTCCTACTGTCACTTACCTTACTGTAGACTCTTAAGCTGAATTGTAGCCCATCTTCCCTATTCCCAAAGAAAAAAAGTCCATAAGAAATGACAGTGCTTCATAAAATACTATGATAAAAAGGATCACTTTGTCTTTGCTCTTTTTATTCCATATCTTTCAATGCAACAGAATAAAAATTCTTAAGTCATTTCTTCAACTAGACCTTTGCAAAAGATGATCACTGAGGTCATGATACTTTAACAGTAACTTACAGATCAGATCGTATGATCATTCTTGGGAGGCAACATTTCACTGCTTTTTGAAAAGAATCTTATTCATTGTTGTTGTTGTTGTTGTTAGGTGCCATTGAGTCAGTTCCAACTCATTGTGACCCTATGTACAACAGAACAAAACGCTGCCTGGTCCTGTGTCATCCTCACAATTGTTGTTATGCTGGAGCACGCTGTTGCAGCCACTGTGTCAATCTACCTCATTGTGGGTCTTTCTCTTTTTCGCCGACCTTCCGTTTTACCAAACATGATGTCCTTTTCCAGGGACTGGTCCCTCCTGATTACATGTCCAAAGGACATAAGACACAGTCTCACCATCCTTGCTTCTAAGGAGCAGTCTGGTTGTACTTCTTCCAAAACGGATTTGTTCGTTCTTAGTCTTCAAGGTGACAACTTTGCTTTTCAACACTTTTAAGAGACTTTTGTAGCATATCCGCCCAACGCAATGCGTTTTTTGATTTCTTGACTGCTGCTTCCATGGGTGTTGATTGTGGATGCAAGTAAAATGAAATCTTATTTGTAGAGGCTCTAAATAAGATCTAGGAGAACCCTTATCCAGCAGGGTAAGAAAACCAAAGTTACATCTACTGATGTAATTACATTTCTGGCCACTTTTTAGTCTTAATCACTTCCTGAATGCTTTTAGCTATATCTTTATTTTACGTCTCTTACATTCCATATTTTGTTACTTGACCATTTTTTAAAGTTGATATTTCTACTCTATCCTACTTTTTTTATTTGTTATTTTGGCAGTCCATGGTATATTCAATATTCTTTCCCAACACCATAATTCAAAAGCATCAATTCTTCCTCAGTCTTCCTTATTCATTGTCCAGCTTTTACACACATACGAGGCAATTTAACATACCATGGCTTGGGTCAGGCACACCTTAGTCCTCAAGGTGACAGCTTTGCTTTTAACACTTTAAAGAGGTCTTTTACAGCAGATCGGACCAAGGCAATGCATCATTTGACTTCCTGACTGCTGCTTCCATGGGTGTTGACCACAGACGCAAGTAAAATGAAATCCTTGACAGTTTCAAACTTTTCTCCATTTATTACGATGTTGCTTATCAGTTCAGTTGTTAGAATTTTTGTTTTCTTTATCTTACGGTGTAATTCATACTGAAGGCTGAGACGTCTTTGATCTTCATCAGTAAGTGCTTCAAGTCCTCTTTGCTTTCAGCAAGCAAGGTTGTGTCATCTGCATATTGCAGGTTGTTAATGAGTCTTCCTTCAAATCTGATGCCACATTCTTCTTGGGTCATTTGCTCAGCATATAGACTAAGGACAGTGAAAAGGATAACCCTAACACACACCTTTCCTGATTTTAAACCATGCAGTATCCCATCATTCTCTTCAAATGACTGCCTCTTGATCTATGTACAAGTTCCTCATGCTCACAACTAAGTGTTCTGGAATTTCCATTCTTTGCAACGTTATCCGTAATTTGTTATGATCTACACAGATGAATGTCTTTGCATAGTCAATAAAACACAGGTAAGCATCTTTCTGGTGTTCTCTGCTGTCAGCCAAGATCCACCTGACATCAGCAATGATATCCCTCGTTCCATGTCCTCTTCTGAGTCTGGCTTGAATTTCTGGCAGTTCCCTGTTGATGTACTGCTGCAACCGCTTCTGAATGACCTTCAGCAAAATTTTACTTGTGTGTGATATTAGTGATACTGTTAGATAATTTCTGCAATCTGCTGGATCACCTTTCTTTGGAATGGATACAAATACAGATCTCTTCCAGTGAGTGGGCCAGGTAGCTGTCTTCTTGGTACAGACAGTGAGCACTTCCAATGTTGCATTCGTTTGGTGAAACATCTCAATTGGTATTCCATCAATTCCTGGAGACTTGTTTTTCGTCAACGCCTTCAGTGCAGCTTGGACTTCTTCCTTCAGTACCATCGGTTCTTGATCATATACTACCTCCTGAAATGTTGAACACTGACCAGTTCTTTTTGATTCAGTGACTCTGTATATTCCGTCCATCTTCTTTTGATGCTTCCTGTGTTCTTCAATATTTTGCCCATAGAATGCTTCAATATTGCAACTTGGGGCTTGAATTTTTTCTTTAGTTCTTTCAGCTTGAGAAATGCTGAGTGTGTTCTTCCCTTTTGGACTTCTAACTCCAGGTCTTTGCACATTTCATTATAATACTTTACTCTGCCTTGAGCCGCCCTTTGAAATCTTTTGTTCAGCTCTTTTACGTTATCATTTCTTCTGTTCACTTTAGCTGCTCTACGTTCAAGAGCGAGTTTCAGAATCTCTTCGGACATCTATTTTGATCTTTCCTATGACCTTTGCTTTCTTCATGTATGGTGTCCTGGATGTCATTCCCCAAATTTGTCTTGGAAGAAGTACAGCCAGGATGCTCCTTAGAAACGAGGATGGCGAGATTCTGTCTCACATACTCTGGACATGTTATCAGGAGGGACCAGTCCCTGGAGAAGGACACCATGCTTGGTAAAGCAGAGGGTCAGTGAAAGAAGAGGAAGACCCTCCATGAGATGGACTGACAAGTGGCTGCAACAATGGGCCCAAACATAGCAACAATCGTGAGGATGGAGAAAGGCTGGGCGGAGTTTCACTCTGCTGTACACAGGGTTGCTATGAGTTAGCGCTAACTCAATGGCACCTAACAACATCCTACTTTTAAACTTTCAATCTTTTCTATTTAAGACATAGTTGTGATTTTTAAATCACTGATATTTGAACCTTCTGATTTTTAGTTTAATCTGGTCTAACCTTCTTAGCTATTTTTTAAATCTTTTTAAACCATCTTTATTGTCTTCGGTTCTTTATCATTACCTTCTTCCACAGTGGAAGTTCAGAAGTGAGCAGGAGTTATACCGAAAAAGATGAAGGACTTCTTCCCTCACCCTGGTCTACCCTCTCAGTGGATTCCCAGCCCAGTTCAGGCTAACTTTCCTCAATCCTGGCTTATTTCCCTAAAGACCACAATGCCACTTAAAGGCTGTACATTTAATAAAAGAGTCGTGTTTAGTATCTTTTACCGTTAATGAAGAGGTGCATGTTTTAAAATATCTGGTATTCAGGAAACACATAGCTACTAAATATGAGGTAAAATAATGTCAAATGCAGACCACAAGCTTAGAGAATGACAAAAGAAAAGCTCATGTACAATGAGGGGCTCTCCAGGGTTTCTTCCTAACTCTGATAACAAATTAGGAGGTGCTAAGGTTCCTAAGCAGCATTACTGTAAGAAAGCAAAAAGCAGTTCAGAAGTCACCTGGCACCACTTTTAAACCACTCAGCTTCAAATCTACTGATACAGGTAAAAATGGCTTACCTCACCTCCAAACAGGATCAGGATAGTTTCTCAATCTTCCTTTTCCTAATTCGTATGTGTGTGTGCGTGTAAACTGGCTGGAGCAAGGGTTATTCCAAATAAGATTTTTAAAAACAGGTCAATTGAACCCCTGCTGAAAATGCTTCTTAAATATCATATTTTATATTTTGAAACTCAAGATGGGTATAGAAAGTTAACAGTATAAAAGAATAATTCCTACATCATGTTCCACGATGGCAACTGTCCAAAAATTTAGTTAATTGGGACCACTAGTGTTGGCTTTACAGAGATGAGGGGATGTTTATCTCCAACTGTCTTAAATAAACCTGGATTTTTGGAAAATTATTTCCTGACACTCAAGATCCGAGTAGTTTTCTCTCTAAAAAACCAAAACTAAACCCATTGCCATCGAGTCAGGTGTCAGAAAAAAGTGGTCAATTCTAGTATAAGGCTTGTTTTGAAAAAATAAATTTGTTCCAATGTGATGAATGTATTAGGAAAACAATCTGAGTATAAAGCAAATTTCACATTTGCTTATTCACAATTTCATCCATGAAAACACTAGGTAAATGCAGGAAACTAAACCCAGCTGCACCAAGCCTTGTATGAACACACAAAATGACAACTTATACACCTACCAACTACCTCAGTTCACCGTGTTGTGAGCCACACAATTTTCTATCCAATTTCAAATACCCTCCTTCCAGTCACAATAGCTCACAAACTGCAACTCTTCCAGCACCTACGCTACACACAAAGTAAACTGTCATATTTTTTTATAGTACTTATATACTTCTGAACCATTTAACACCTGTTACCGTTTTTGCTACTGCTTTATCAGGCTCCTGTCTTTTTTAGTGAAGGAGCCCTGGTGGCACAATGGTTAAGCACTTGGCTGCTAACCAAAAGGTCAGTGGTTCAAACCCACTCTGCAGGAGAAGCCCTGGCAATCTCCTCCAGTAACGATTTCAGCCTAGGAAACCCGAAAGGACAGTTGTACTCTATCCTATAGGGTCACTATCAGTTAGAATTGAATCGATGGCACACAACTTCTTTTTAATGGGTCACTGACAAAGTTTGCGTGTTGTGCCTTTCATTTCCACTTTCCCCATAAGCCCTGTGATTTTTATTGCACGGTTTTGCATAGTACAGTGATTTTTAAGAATGCATGTCACAGTATAGTAGAATTGACTGTATTTTGAAAGAAGCAAGCATAGATAGTTCACTGTTCTTTCAATCAGTTATAAAAGGAGTGCTATGGAGCAGAGCTGCCTACTTGGTGTGTAAGAAACTTCCTGCCAGTTTTGATGTGGTTCCCTGGTAGGTGAGATGGTAAGTTTCAACACGCAGGTTTACCCTATCACGATCATGTGCATTCAGGTGGCAGAAGGCTGAGGGGGCCCACCTGAGACTCCTGAGGAACTACAAAACTGCTTTCCTAAAGATCAAGCTTTAAGACGATATTTAAGACGGTATATTTGGTCATGTTCAAATGGCCAAATAGAGGCTCTGTAGTTAACAATATTTTTTCACTGTTTGCCTTTAACACAATTTTTGCTTAGTGCCTTCAGAACAGCAACAAATATATTGTTTTGGTATGGTGGTGATCTTGATTGTGATTATGGAAAAGGTTGGTCCAGAAGTGCAAAACTAAACAAAATGCCCAAAACTGGAATTTTGTTTAAATGTCAAAATTATTTCCCTAAGTACGAGTTTGCCGCATATGAATTATCCACGTTTCAATTAGGTCTATGAAAAAAAAATCTTACTTAGCTCAGAATTTTAAATAGTAGTATTATTACGTTGCAGTAAGCTACCTCTTAGATGCTACTTTATAAAACTTCTTGTTCAGAGTCCTTCAAGAATAAAACAAAAAAAAAATCTGTTTGAGATACTTACTTTAATTTTTTCTGCTAGAGCTGATGTTATGTCAATTTCTCTTTCTCCTTCATCATACATTTGGAAAATCAGATTATGCATAACATCGCCTGCTATCCAATTAACCTCATCTTGATGTTTGATCTGGATTGCCTTTTGTCCTTCCACACTGAATATCTGCAGTCTTGCAACATGGCTACTGGGAAGCAACTTAATAGTCTTCTCAACAGCAGCCACATCTTTACAACTCTAGGAAGAGGGGAAACACAACACACTGAGTGACAGTTATACTGAAAACATATTTTTTGGCTTTAATGGTGAATCCTTTAGATTGTTCACAAATTTTAGTTTCATCTTACACAAGCTCACCTTATAGAATGTTATACTCACAGGTTTGATAATTAAAAGGACATTGTACTATTAATAATTCCATATTTTATCCCAACAGAGGTCATAAATAATGATAGTGGCCCCATTTTTAAAACCAAAACCCAGCACATTTCGATTTCAAAGGACTTCCTTTCCCTTATTTGTGAATTTATTTAGAAGTTTTACAAACTTGTGAAATTTTAACCACATTAGGGTCAGTGACTAGCATTTATTGGTAAGAATAAAGATGTAAGAAATTAAGAACTTTTGATAAAATTAGACACAAACGCTTGCCATACAATATATTATGTAATGACATTAGGTTAACCAAGGTTAGCTAACATGCTCTCTCACTTTATAACACATTGGGGTAAGGGGACAAAGTGGCCAGAAAAGGGCTCTAGATCTCCTGAAAGCTGAGCAGATCAGTATACTAGCATATTTATAACGTACTGGCATGTGAGTGTCCCACAGACTTAAGAGCTGGATTATGCTACATAAGTTGATTCTATGCATACAAAATTAAAATATTACACCATTGTGTCACAATCTCACTAAAGTGCATTCCAGAGGACACAAAAAAGAACCCTAAAATACCTTGACATCTTTACCCCTTCCTCATCTAGTTGCAGCCATTCCTTTTAAAGCCCATCCACATGACTGGTGATACATTTTAAATTCCTACCTCACGGACTGTTAGGCCAACACTCTGTGATCTATTACAAGCATATCTTATTTGCTTGACTCCTTAAACTCAAGACTGACTGCCTTCGGGATAAGGTTTGTAACTGCATATTATAGGATACATCCTGGTCACTGTCTTAAGTGAACTGGATTTTTGGTCTTTGAGTGTTGCCGCTCTGTAGTATTTACATAATTCCTAATGTTTCCTGATTTTTTGCAAGATTCTATCCTCAAAAATATGTCACCCCCATTACTGTATAAAGGAAATGTTTAACAAATATTTGAAAGTTATCAAATATAATCAGCTCCAAAAGAATTGGAATAAAGCCAAGAGTCATCTCATTCTGATTAAAAAAATAAAAGTCATCTTTTATTCTCTTTCGGTTCAAAATATGTTACTAATTGATGAATAATTAGTACAAGTGTATAAGTTAATCAACTGATTCGGTTATTCATTTTCTACCATATCAATTATTAAGAAATCACATTTAAGTATTTTACTTGTTTATCTATTATCCCATTCAGCAACCTTGGGAAGGAGGTGTTTATAGCACCCATGTTGGCCTCAGCAGCAGCTACGATGCATTTCCAATAAAAAGTATCTCCAATAAAAAGCACATTACATAGAAATCCCTTTTTGTGAAATTACTAATAAAAAGTGTGTATTTATAAAAAATTACATACTTAAATGTGTATATATCCTTCAGTGGTGCGAATATTTACCAAACATTCTGGAAATAAATACAAACTACAAAAAGCAAAAGTATAAAGTAAAACTGATACTTATATGATACACTCTAAGAAAAAATGATCTTAGAAAGACGTAAATGAATAGCTATAAACCCACTGCCATTGAGTCAAATCTGACAGACAGCAACCCTATAGGACAGAGTAGTGCCGCCCCATAGGGCTTCCAAAGCTATAATCTTTGTGGAAGCAGGCTGCCACAACTCCCTCCCTTCAAACAGCTGGTGAATTCAAACTGCTGACCTTTCAGTTAGCAACCAAGTATTTTAACCACTGCGCCACCAGGGCTCCTAGTTATCATAAAACGCTTGCCCAAGAAAAGTTATTAATATTTGATACAAAAAGTTAAAGTTATTCAGTGTACAATTTCATGTTGCCTTCTTTTCTTCCCTTTGGCTAAAAGAAACTCAAATACTTCATTTTTAAAAGTCAAACAACTTTACATAAAATATTATAAAGCTGCTAAAGAATATTTATATGAACACTGAATATGATTAATAATATAACAACTTACAGGTATTTCAATTCTTGCTTTAAGTGTCTGGTCTTTTTTAATATTTTGAACTTGAATTGCAGGTCCAGTTAAAATACTAGTCCCAGAACTACTGCAATCCACAACGTAGAGTGGAAGGTTTGGAGCACCGGAAAACTATTAGAAGAATATAAACAATTTAAGACCGTAGTCAAACATAACTGATTACTCAATGAATGTTATTCAAAATTTCAAATAATTCACTGCAGCTATTATTTCTGGCTACAAATTGAAAAATTCTTAATAGAACACACCAAAATTCTAGGCAATTTCTGAATGAAAAGAGCAATTTTCTACAATGCTAAGGAAAATTTATGTTTTGGAAGAAACACCAACTTCCTCAAACACTATTCTTTTTACTTATCTATTTGGGTTTTCCTTTCTTTTTCGTGGTCTTTAATCCACCTCTATTCCTCCCCAATCCTGAAGGATATTACTATCATACTCCTCATAAATGAAACATTTGATCTGAAATGAGAGGGCTGGAGTCGGGGAAGGAGGGAGGAAACTTCCATCCATAAACCTCGTTATGAAACTGGATATAAGTGGTATCTCTATTGGCTCAGTGATAGTGAAGACTTGGTAATGAAATTTTCCCATACAAAAACTATTCAAGACTACGTAAAGCCTACTAGAAATTACCTAAAAGATATAGTCATTGCCATTTACTAACTTGAGACTCAAAACAAAATCTATGTATTTTTAGCTTATAATAGCTTACCTTACAATGAACTATCAGTTTTGGTTGTGCTGTTACATTGTCTGATTCATCCAAAACTTCCACCTGAAACGGGAAAGCTGTTCCATTTTCTATAACTAAAATTTCAGAGTCAGGTTTCACTTTCAATCGACGAGGAGGACCTAACAGGAAATTATATAATTAAATACAGATTTCATGTGTCAAAAGAGTCAATTATTGAAATATGAAAAGAAACTTTAACATTTATATTATATAAATAATGACAAGAAAGGTAAAAAATAAGCAATGCCCATGTTTAATCATTTCTTTCCCCAAAATTCATAGATTCTATACATGACCGGAATTGTCTCAGTTGTATAGTATGTTTGATATCTAGGTTTAGTTTTATGCTGTAAGTTATAATATCGTGACAACTCATGCTAGAAAAACCCTAAACATGTAAAACCTTGAAACGATGTTGGAAAAAAAAAAGTATTCAAGAAGAAAGTTAAAGTTTATTAAACTACATTTTTTATTTACTATCTTTAACTTTACACAGCAACTGATTTCTTGGGCACATAACTACACAATTGTTTTAGATGACAGCATTTAAAAGATCAGTGCATGTAATCACATATCCAGGTTAATTTTTCTGTTAGATTGCCCACTACTTTGCAGTCATAAGCAACTTAAAGCCAAAAAACCCATTGCTGTTGAGTCAATTCCAACTCAAGCGACCCTACAGGACAGAGTAGAACTGCCCCATAGAGTTTCCAAGGAGTGCCTGGTGGATTCAAACTGCCGACCTTTTGGTTAGCAGCTGTAGCACTTACCCACTGTGCCACCAGGGTTTCCATTAGCAACTTAGGGCCCAAATTTCCTCTAGGATTAATAAAAGAGGATTTATGCTTCTGCAGTAAGCTGACCTGAGTTTTGCCATAAACACTGATATTTTAGAACTCAATTTATGCCAAATACTGATACCACAAACTAACAAAGAACAGTTACTGGAAATATTTATTTCACTTCATAATAATAATATTAGTTTTTATTTATTATTTACTATATGCCAGGAACTATGCTAAGTTTTAATTAAGTACTATTTTCAAATAATTGTCACAATAATCTTAGTGAAGAAAGTACTGTTCTTATCCCTATTTTATGATGAAGAAACTGGGATCCATAAAGATTAAGTATCTTGCCCAGGTCACATAGTTAGCAGGTGGCAGCAACAGCTTTAAATCCTGGTTTATAATTTGAAATCGCTTGGCCTTTATCACTCACTACACAGTGCTATTTCCTATTTTACCATTTTCACTTTCACATTCCCGAAACAAGTCACAACTATCGGTTACCAAGAATTTTACCACTCAAAACCATACTTTTTAGGTAATCCCTAAAATAAAAACAGAATTAAGTGTTTTTTTTTTAACTTCTTCTCATAGTTCCACCAGTATGCCAGCTTTTGCTTTTTTATCAATTCAACCTTAAGGGAAACCTCAAACTATCAAATCTCAAAATATCAGAGCTAAAGCTTACATGCCAAGCACTGTCCTAAGTGTTTTACATGTATAGGCAGTACTTACTGCATGGTACTGTGTTAGCAAAAACTCCCACATACTGGGACTACATCTTCAATTCAGTTACCATGAAGCTATGCAAAGCTGAAGTCTGCCTGTATTAACTCATTTAATCCTCACACAATCCCTATGAGAGTAGATATTAGTTCATTTTACAGACGAGAAAATTAGGCACAAAACAGGTTTGTCTAGCTCCTAAGTGTCAGAGCTTAGATTCAAATATCCTGTCTAATTTTAACACAACTTCATTTGCAAGTTGATACTGGTTTATAAGTCATTATCAAATATAAATGGCATTAGAAACTTATCTTCTTAAAATAGGAAATAATTCTATCAACAAAAGATAAAGGACAGACCCAGTTCTAACACAAAACTAGGAAGTATATCCCTAAGAACAGCTCCTCAATGCATTTTCAATATTCACATTTTTCTTTTTAAGTGGTCATTTCTGTCAGTGCTATGTTTGACAGTCAAATGTTCTCTCAATACTTATACCCAAACCCATACCAAAGCAAAAAACACCACCTTTTTAAGTGTCACTATATTTTACCATAAGAATATTACTTAAAAGGTAAGTATTTCTTAATATAATATTACCAGGTAGTAATCTAATTTTCAAAATCTGTGAGTCTTCTTTTAAACTTGGCAGAATAACCTTCAGATTAAAATTCTGTTGAAAAGAAATTTTAAAAATTAAACCCAAGTCCTAAATAGTTTATCACCTCAATTCCAATTTACTTTGTATTTTCATGCCATTATAGAAATCTACTCAGCAATTTATATTCATTGAAATCACCACACATATGTATATAAGAGATGTAGGGGGAAAAAATGAATTTATATTGTTTCCGTAGAGACAACAGTCTCTTCAAATTCAAAAAGGATAACCTCTGAATAATTATAAGACTCAGGATAGGCATTATATAAAATGTAAAAAAAAAAAAAAGTTGGAAAAAAGAAAACAAGAAATCTAAAAATTCTGGAACAGAAAAACACTAGTGGAAAAACTGGAGAACTAAGTCCGTAGTTTAGCTAATAGTATTATAAACCAAAAACCAAACCCATTGCCACTGAGTCGATTCCAACTCATAGTAATCCTACAGTACAGAGTAGAACTGCCCCATAGAGTTTCCAAGGTCGGTTTGAACTGCAAACCTCTTGGTGGGAGCAGCCAAATGCTTAACCACCGCACCACCAGACTCCAAGAATATCATATTACTGTTAATTTCTTAGTTTGGATTAAGTGTACGGTGGTTATGTAAGATGTTAACAGAAGGAGCTAGGTAAAGAGTGTATGGGCACTCTCTTCGCAACTCTTTTCTAAATCTAAAATTATTTCAAAACAAAAAGTTTATGAAAATCTAGAAATCTTTTTATTAAGTTTATCTTACTAAAGTCAAATCTACAAATTTCAAGTTCTTTTTCCAGAAAAATCTGAATTCAGAAAGATGTACAGAACTCAGTCTTCAACTTGATGTGACTGACTAAGCAGGGCACAGTACTTACGGGAAACCACACGCTCTATTTTAAACATACTGATGGGGAAAATGTTTAAATATATATTGAAAGTAACGATATAAGGATTTTTAAAAAGTAACATACTACTTAGTTTATTATTAAAGGTTGGCAGCCAAGTGCATTAACTGTCTGCCCACCCAGGGACTTCATATAAATATACTGCTTTATATGTCTAATTGAAAAACTCTCTCTTGTACCTAACTAAAAAATTATCTTACTGAAATTTATGTCTTCAAATTTTCTAACCCTATCTCTCCCCAAACACCTCCCTTTGGATAAAGAAATGCCAAATGTTCACAGAAGTGAGTTAACATATCTCATGCTTCTAATTATCCTTTTTGTTTATAAAGAGAAAAAAAAAAGGGGGGATGGAAAAACTCAGGAAGAAAAAAGAAACAACCAAGTACTGGATGACTATGCTGAAGAAACGGCTTCAAATGTGCAAACAGTGGAATGAAGATGAAAATATTTGAGAAATATTTAACTCATAAATGTTTACCATACAACAGTAGTGACGTGTGCTGATTTTTCTTACCGATGTAACAGGTAAGTTAGGTGCCATGGTCCTGCTTACTCCCCAGAACCCAACATTACTGTCATTGTGTTGCAAAACCATGTCATTCAATTTTAAATCTCCAATTTCATTTTTACTGTATAGGAAATAAATACTTAATAAGTACTACCTTTATGAACAATGCTTACCTTGCCTTGACAAGAGCTTACAGGGCCCTGAGCTGTAACACCTCGAATTAAACAATTTGGTCCTTTAGTTATTTCTTCATAATGTAAAGATAAGCCACTGGGGGAAAAAAAATTATTTTATAACTTCCTTCCCACTGTTTTCTCATACCACTGACATGTTTAATTCATTTTCGTAATAAAATAATGTTTTCAAATATAGGAAGAAACATGAATTTCTTTTACAAAGACTATAATAACTGATTCAGTAAGTATTGATAAATGACATTAATGGGCTAAGCAATGCAGAAGACACAACACATAGAATGTTAAAACGACAGATATTAAATTAGCAAAGACTAAAAAAAAAAAAAAGGTAGGAAATGACAAAACAGATAGGAAGACAGGAAATAATAAATACACCAGGTATATAAGCCTAACCTGTTATAGCACATAAAAGAAAAGCAGATACCCAAATAGGCCAGTGTTTTTTTTTTTTTTTTTAAATACTTATTTTATTGTATTTTTGATGAAAGTTTACACAGCAGTTTAGGTTCCCATTCAACAATTTCTACACAAATTGTTCGGTGCCATTGGTTCCATCTCTCATAATGCATGAACATTTTCCTTATTTGGTTCTGGTTGTTCTGTTCCCATTAATCTAGTTTCCCTGCCCCCTTCCATTCTCATGTTTGTTTTAAGGTAATTGTTGACGTTTGGTTTCATATAGGTGATCATTTTTAAAGGGGCACAGTACTCAGGGGTGATATTCATTATTTTTGAGTGAATTTATTATTCAGCTACAAGGTGGCCTCAGGGACAAGTTGAAATGTGATTTTTAGTAACAGGTTAAAAGCATAAGCATTCCTGAAATAGACCCTACTTTAAAATGTTATACACGGCTAGGTTAAGTTTGCTAGTGTTTTATACAGGATGTTTGTGTCTATTTGTAAGTCAAAGTGTAGGACATCTATTGTTCTGTGTGCCTACATGGGCGGAGGTACTGGCATACCATCTTAAGAGGTTTGGGATCAGGGTTTTCTTAGCTTGTTCTTTTTAAAAAGCACTGTGAAACTCAGTCTTTTTTTTCCTATGATTTTGGGAATCTAAAGGAGTCCCTGGGTGGTGCAAATGGTTAACACGTTTGGGTGCTAACCATAAGGTTAGAGGTTTGAGTCTACCCAGAGGTGCCCAGGAAGAAAGGCCTGGTGATCTACTTTTGAAAAATCAGCCACTGAAAACTCTGTGGAGCAGTCCTACTCTGATACACACGGGGTTGTCGGGAAACAGTCAACTCTAGGGCAATTAAAAAAATATACATATTTTATTGTGTTTTAGGTGAAAGTTTACACAGCAAATTAGGTCCTCATTTAACAATTCTTATAGACATTGCTCTGTGACATTGGCTATAATTTTCACAAAGTGTCAGCACTCTCATTATTTCCATTCTGTCTGTTCTGCTTCCCCTGATCCAGCTTCCCTGCCCCTCCTTGCCTTCTCATTTTTGCTTTTCGGGAAATGTTAACCATTTGGTCTCATACAGTTGACTTAAAGGAAATGCATCACTCATGGGTGATAGTTTATTTTATAACCTGTAAAATCGAGTCGATTCTGACTCATAGTGACCCTATGGGCCTGAGCAGAACTGCCTCACAGGGTTTCCAAGGCTGTAATCTTTATGAAGCAGACTGCTACATCTTTCTCTCATGGAGTGGTTAGTGGGTTTGAACCGCTGACGTTTTGGTTACCAGCAGAGTGCTTTTATCACTGCACTACCAGGCTCCTTTTATAAAAGTGAGACTATACAATATTTGTCCTTCTGTGATTGACTTATTTCACTATCATAATGTCTTTCAGATTCATCCATGTTATATTTCGTGGACTCCTCATTATTATTTAGAGTTGTGTAGTTCAGAATCGACTTGAAGGCACTAGGTACTGGGTGGGCACTATTCCATTGTATGTGTGTAACACAATTTGTTTATCCATTCATCCATTGATGGGCACTTAAGTTGTTTCCATCTTTTTACTACTGTGAATAATGCTGCGATGAATATGGGTCTGAATATATCTATTCATGTCACTGCTCTTATATCTCTAGGGCATATACTTAGGAGTGGGATTGCTGGATAAGGTATTTCTATTTCTAGCTTTCTGAGGACACGCCACACTGTTTTCCCTAGTGGTTGCCCCATTTTACAATCCCACCCACCAGCAGTGTATGAGTTCCAATCTTTCTACAACCTCACCAGCATTTGCTGTTTTCTGCAAATAGGCCAGGTTTAAGGATGTCCTCAGACTGTGCCACACTCTAACTATGAGCCACCACAGTGGCTGTACATCAGAATCAGTAGAGAGGTGCTTCTCAAATTAATGGCAGGAGTTGGGACCCAATCACTCATTCCAGAAGGACTTCATTTTATGGAGAAGAAACTTAAGCTGAAAGCCTCAAAATAATGGATAGGACTTCTATCAAGGGAGGTATGGGGAACAAGACGCTATAAAGGAACCAAACAGTCTCTTCTAGGAAGTGGTAGGGTTGTTATAATTTGGGAATCAGTTAAAGCTTAAGAATCCATTGTTACTTTTCAAAATAAAATTAATCCACTTGATGAACTATTGACACATGCAACAAGTTGCTGGTGAATCTTACAGGCATTATGCTGAGTAAAAAAAGCCAGTTCAAAAGGTTATATACTGTGTGTGCCTCCATGTATAAGGTGCTCCCAAAAAAACCCCACAGAACAATCAGAACAGATTTGGTTGCCAGGGAGTAAGGGTTGGGGGAGAATGTAACTAGACACGGGTAGTATGATGAAGTTTTTTTGGAGTGATGGAACTGCTCTATATCCTGATTGCAGCAGTGGTTACAATTCTCAGAATCATGTAAGAAAAAGACAACTTTACTATATATTAACTAAAAGCAAAATAAGACAGTTTTGGAGTACAGGCCATATTAAGGTAGGTGCTGGGAAACGAGGTACAAAAGGCAACTCAGAGGCAGATTTGAAGGGCCTCATATGTCATACTAAAAAGTCTAGACTCTGTATCTTGTAGGCTACAATGACCCATTCAAATAATCTTCAGCAGAGAAGAAACATGTTTGATTATCTATGTTTTAAGAAATTAACACTGAAACTAACCCAGAAGAATATTAATGAGGAATAGGAATACTATTTCAATGATTGTATTTCCTATATTTCAAATTCTAAAAAAAATCCTAAAAAAAAAAAATAATACATTCTAGGGACTTTTGGACACTGAGATGATAGAAGGAATCTGATACTCAAGACTGATACGAACAGTAAGATGTGAGTATTAGCTAATCTTGAATATTTCAAAACTATTTTATAGCACCGTGTCACTACCTCTTGGGGGAGCATTGCCAGGAATATTCATTTTCTGCTTTTTACATGTTGGACTGATGTATTTTTAAATAATAAATATGAGGTGGCACAATGGATAAGCACTTGACTGCTAACCAAGAGGTCAGCAATTTGAACCCACCAGCCACTCTGCAGGAGAAAAGACTTGGTGATTAGCTCCCGTAAAGATTACCGCCTAGGAAACCCTGTGGGGCAGTTGCTGTGAGTTGGAATCAATTCAACCGCATACAACAACAAATATGTATTACGTTCTTATTTTTTTACTGATTAAAGTTAAGAAAATAAAGCTTCCGTAAAATCGTAATAATGTGATCACTTTCTGTGATGATGGATGTATTTTATTTTTTAATAATTTAAAAAAAAAATTGAGTTTTTGGTGAAAGTTTACACAGCAAGTTAGGCTCCTATTTGACAATTCCCACCACACAAATCGTTCAGTGACATTAGTTACATTTATCACAATGTGTCAACATTTTCTTTAATTGTGTCCTGGTTGTTCCCTTTGCAGTACTCTCGTTTCCCTGCCCCTTATCTTTTCACCTTTGCTTTTGAGTAATTGTCTCATACTGACGGTTTTAACCAGTGCACTGATCTTATGGGTAATATCTTTTATTCTGTGTGCCACTCTACTACTTTGTTACAAGGTGATCTTGGGATGGGCTCAGTTCTAGGTTTAAAGAGCGTCTCAGGGTGACAGTCTCAGGGTGATATCTCAGGGAGTCCTCTGTTCTTTATTGTTCCTTGTCTGGCCTTTTTTTTTTTTTTTTTGAAGAGGAATTTGAGCTCTGCTCCATTATTTTTCTCCCATTCTATCCAGGACCAAATATTGTGACCCCAGTCAAAATGGTCAATGGTAGCCAGGTACCATTCAGTTCTTCTGGTGTCAAGGTAGATGAGGTTTCTTGTTTCTTCAATGAGCTTTTAGTTACCTTCTTACTATTGCTATTACTACCACTAGAATTTTATAGTTGATGTCAGGAATGGGATTTGTTGCAATGGTTCCTAACTCACAGAAGAATGAGGTTTTAGACGAGAAAGGATAAACAGGCATGGGATGAGAACCTTTTGATTCCTGGATGGTTATATTGGTTGCTGCTATCTGCAATGGCTAAAAGGAAAGTAAGAGATGTTATGCTGCAGGAGTAGATAGGAAAGCTGCATCTGGAGTGGCTTGGGGTGAAAGTCCAGTAGGCTATGCAAGATGACTGACAGGGTGCCAGAGTCTTCTGTCTCAACCCAGCCAGAGACCTAAGGCCAAATGCTTACAAATGGATAAGAACAGTCAGAAGGTGGTGAACAGAAGATGAAACTGGAAGGTTTAAAAAGGTTGTATGTTTATGTGACTGCACCACATCTGTCTGACTGAAGGAATGTTTTCCCCACCTGGTATTATAAAACAGACCTGAACGTTGGGTAGGATAAAAAAATGCAGAGCATGTAACTGCTCTTCAGGCAATTCTGGATAGGATAACCTAAAGGGAGCTTATGCCAAAAGCCTGTGATATCAGGAGATTTGCATTTGATGAAGACTGAAGGCTCAAATGACCAAAGAGCTGCTTGGTGAATGAACAATAAAAGGATGTTCATGTTGGGCACAGCCCTAAGGAATCTGAAGGGTGTGCTCAGCAGAACACATCAGTACCCATCAGAAGAACCCCCTTCCAGGAATGGAGGCTGATGGAAGCCGGCGAATAGATAGCTTGATATGCTTGCTTCAGGTAAACACCTGGGTCCACTAGAGAGTAGAAGTAGGGAAATGCAAAAATACAGAGACGGGCTGAGTTTGGACATGAGAAAGAGAGAGAAGCGGCTGGTTGCTCTCAAGTACAGGGAGCTTCATGGACTCCCAAGCTGGTGGCTAGTACCCACTGACCTAGCTTGGATGGCGAGAGATAAGCTGGCCCTGACTGAATGGGGATGAAGATGACCTGGCCCCCAGGTAAAGCGGTAGAGAGAGAAAGAGATGTCTGACACCATCAGCTGGCATAGGTTAGTGCAATTTGATGGCCTGTTCTGGACTGGACTTTGCTTATAGATGCAGATGCTCAAAGCTCTAATCAGAACAGAAGATTCTTCAGATCAAGGAACACGCTTGTCTCCTCAGAGTACTGGTTTGCTACGGGAGCAATTAAAAAACTGGTTATCTAAAATGGGGGAAAATAAAATCATGAAGTGGTGGGCTTACACGCGGTTCTTGAGTTTATACTCAATATGAGGGGAACAAAGGAAGATCCCCACTGAAAAGATTGCTCTGTTCCTGATGGGCCTGGGGAAGAGAGGATGGAGGAAGATGCTGATCCAACCCAGCTGTGACTGTCAGTTGTTAACAGGGCTACTTGTGATCATAAAAACTGTAATTGTAGAAGTTGTAACTGAAAGAGTGGACTAAGGGGTAGGCACTGCTGGACTGGGGTACAGTGGCCAAACCTTATGTCCCTTAAAGGGAGGGTCAGAACAAAGGAACAATATTCTCTCTGTTAAATTTTATCAGAGGCCAGAAAGGGTGAAGCCAAAAAAACCTTTTGGAAAACCTGACCAGACCAGACTGACACCTGCAGCAGACCTGAGTGACTGGCACCTGGGTGACCTAACCTGAGACTTTTTGCTCCACTGATGGCCTATTAATGACTGATTTGGACTGGTAAAATGTATGTAAAAGAACCCATGGCAGAAAGGCCAGAGGGTGGACTATGGTGAAATGGTTCCTTTATCTGGCCTTTTGCCTTGGTCCTTTAGAAAACGAGTTTGAGAGCTTTTCCCCCTAAGCCCTGAGGAGTTATCTTTGCCTTCCTTTTCTACAGCAGAGAGGTTGTTACTTTTGTCCAGGTTGATTGACATTTTCTGGATAAACTGTAAACAACTTGTGGTTTGATACTTTTTGTCTGGTTTTAGGATTAGGCTGCCTTGTGATTGGCATGCACCTTGCACGGATTGCTCAATACACTCTGCAAATTAAGTGGGAATCGGCTTTGGGCTATCCTGGTCTTTATACCCCCATGAAGTTAGACAGGCCCTGATGCTACTATTATTACTGCCACTATAATTTTACACAGGCATTTTCAAACTATTTGATTCTTTAAGCCATATACATAAATAATTTTTTTTAAATTTAGGTAACAGCTGAGAAGAACAACAAAGAAACCCACTCAAATGGTCTTCATTTTATTGAAGACAAATTGACATGGCCATGCCACCAAAATAAAAAGTTCAAAATCATAAATGTCACTATGCATGTATGACAGAGCCTTCTTATGTAAGAATAGTCTATTAAGGGTAAGATGGAAGATATAATAGATAATAGGTACAGGCTGATGATTTTTCTATTTGTGGTTAGACTGGATGCTCTTAGTGTTTTATTTTTTAAATAAACAAGTTTAAGTATTCAACTCTTCCACTGTTGTTTAATATTCAAATTAACACAATACATCAAAAAAGACAAGAATGAATTTTTGTGACTTAAGGGAACATAAAACTATGTTCAAAATTGAATTTTAAATATTTTTTTAACTATGAATTGCTTTTCAGGAACTTAATGACGGCGTAAATCTGACACATAAGTCTGTCAGCTTCCAGAAGGCAAATACTACGTCATTACTCATGTCTATATTTCCAGCTAGCAAAAGTGCCTGGAATATACTGTATGCTCAAATGATTGAAGGCTAGGAGGTGGGGCCAAGATAGCGGAGTAGTCAGACACTTCCTGTGTTCTCTCTTACAACAAAGACCCAAAAAAACAAGTGAATCAATTATATATGACAAGCGAGGAGCCCTCAACATCAAAGGCAAAGTTGAGGAATAGGACTGAGTGGCAGGGGGAACGAGAAACAGTTCAGAAGTAGTGAGGTGCTGCCAGACCTGACCCGGTGGGAACCAGCACTCTGCAGGCCGATTCTGCTGCTGTTGTGAGCGGGTGAGCCAAACACAGGTGTTCGGGACACATTTTCCACATTGGAGGAGGCCAAACGGTGGAGAGCCTGCTCAACCGTCCAGAACAAGCGAGAACAGACCCATAATCGGCAAACAGGAAGTACTTGCGTTTAACCTACTGCGATGAAAAATATCCCTGTGGGAAAAACGTCTCACCCACATACCTGCTTCCGTTCTGCTCTGCACTGGGTCCCAGCCGGCTGCATCCCCTGGGCCAGTAGAAAGACCCTGCACTCACGCTGAGCCATTCTCCTGGCCCTGGAGAGAGAACAAATTAACAAACAGGGAAAAAATAATCTGCCGGCTCCCCTAAGCCTGGCACTCAGGACAGAAACAGCTCCTTTGCCTAGGTACAGGCATAAGGGGTATATACACTTTGAATGCCTTTCACCCCTGAGTAGATCTGTGTGGGACCATTTCAGCAGCATAGGCCCTCGTTAACACAGCGCAACAGGGTATATACTTGAAGTCTAAATTCAGCAGTTTCAGCTACATGGTAAAGAGGCAGGTTTGTAGTATTTGACACCACTCTGCCTATTAAGCAGCGTCCTCCCCTACCTACATCAGGGAGGGGCCTAAGGACTGGTGGCTCCACCCATGACACCTAGCCACCCACAACAGGGGTCCAAGAACAAGTGGTGACTCCCAGTCCTTACAGCCAACGGCATTGGGTACCCATAGTCTGGATGCAAAACCCACCCATCTACACACTCTAGGGAACAGGAACATGCTTTCCTCACAGATACTCAGGGGTGGCTGTCAGCCCCCTGCCTTGCTCAGCATGTGACCCCCTACCACACCCAGATACCAGTGCCTACACCAATCACTCCTGCTCATCTAGGACTACAGGTAAGAACCTGTACCACATACTTACTTGACTATTTGGACACCTGAGCTGAATCCATACAAGAAAAGTGAATGGACTCCTCGGTTCACAGACCTAGTAACAGCTCTAATCACCTGGTAACAGGATGTCAGAGCTTCAAAGTCACCAATAATCAAACTAGATCACACGAGCAGCCTATTTCAGCATATCAAAAAAACAATAAGCAGCTAGGACACACTAAGCAAACATAAAATAAGTAAATACAATAACTTATTGATGGCTCAGAGACAACAGTCAATACCAAATCACATAAAGAGGCAGACCACGATGCCTTCAGCAAGCTCCCAAAGCAAAGATTCAAGAAATGTTCCAGATGAAGAGAGCTTCTTAGGATTACCGGATATAGAATACAAAAGATTAACATACGGAACTACTCAAGAGAACAAGAAGGAGATCAGGCAAAACACAGAACAAGCCAAGGAATGCACAAACCATTGGAGGAACTTAGGCAGATTAGACAAGAGCATAATGGCAAATTGAATAGGCTGCAAGAATCCATAGAGAGACAGCAAACAGAAATTCAGATTAACAATAAAATTTCGGAACTGGACAATTCAACACAAAGTCGTAAGAGCAGAATTGAGACAATGGAAGTCGGAATTCCTCAAATATTTGAGGAAAAATCAGATAAAATAATTAAAAAAAATGAAGAAACCCTAAGAATTATGTGGGATTCTATCAAGAGGAATAACTTACAAGTGATTAGAGTATCAGAACGGGGGGGTGGGGGGTGGGGTGGGGATGGAAATTAGAATTGTTGAAGATTTTTTGGTAGAAAACTTTCCTGATATTGTCAAATGATTGAATGATAAACCATTCCACCATAAAGGAAACACACACACATACCAAAAGGTGTGGAAAAAGGTAGCATACATAAAAATTGGATACTAAAAGACAAATTTGGCAGGCAGTGCAAAAAACAAAACAAAAACAACATTTCTACAAATGTGATTAGAAGAAAAAATAAAATAGGAGAAGAACCCTAATTTACGTCCTCAAGACTGATCATGGATTTCTCCATAGGCACCTCAAAAAGAGGTAATGGTAAATAATAAACATTCTCAATGATGTATTTCTAAGTTTCTCAGAGTTATTTCTTAATACGATATTTTATGTAAATAACGTGTCTTTTATGTTAGTTTGCCAACCATGCCCACCCCCTGCAAGGTATTTTCATAAGTACTCTATGCTAATTTTTTTTTTATTTTTTAACAGCAGCATGTAAAAAAAAATTGGCACAGCAGCGCTTATGAAAATACCTCGCAAGCAGAGGGCATGGTTGGCAAACAAACACAGAAGGCACACGTTATTTGCGGAAAAATGTGGTATAAGCCGATAACATTACTCCAAAGGGCTATTAATACTAAAAAATACTAAATAAGGGCAAATTCCAAGGAAGGACCCATACTACCATATAATGTTTATTCCTATGGATTTTAAAACAAACCAAAGTAAGATGCACTGGCAAGTTAAAAACCTACTAGCAGGTAATACGACTAAGCTTAATTGGCCATAACTTCTAAGCAAAACAACAATAACAATGAAGTAGTGGTCTTACTAGCAGGTGAAAATGGAACCGAAAGAAGACAAGAGCTTCAGTATCACCTAAACAAACTTCAACAGTAAATTCAGTCAAAATAGTCAGTGAAAAGGAATTTACACATGACACTGCAGTCGCACAGGACAGCCTGGGGGCTAAATAAAGTCCTAGATACCATAAAACTCACCAAGCATTTTAAAAAGCGACACTGAAGTTATAAGCACACATGAATTCTTAAACCTTAATTAAAAAAAAAAAAAAAGACCAAATCTTAGCAAATATGAACAGATAAATACAATTTGATCCTTCAAATTACCTTGCTTCAAGAACTGGCTGAATGTCAGTTACTAGTTGACTGGCGTGACCAAATTCATCCTGAAATTCCAGAGGGATATTGAATGGGACTCCAACACGAAAAGGAGAATCCAGAAGGCCAAATGAAAATTTCTCTGGCTTACCCTCTTTAACAAAAACAAAAGTGAAAATGAAAAGCAAAAACAGAGGTCAGAAACAGATCCATTTATATATGGGAAATCAGACTATGATAAAGATGGCATTTTAAATCTGTGCAAAAATTACATACATTGCATCGACAATTCATTTGAAAAAATAATGAAATTAGATCTTTATCTCATACCGCAAATAACAGTAAAATTCTATAGGTATTACAGATAAATGTGTTCTTAAACTATGAACTTATTAGAAGAACATATTTATAACCTTATCATAGGAAGAAACTTCTAAGGCAAAACATAATAACAAAAAAGGGATATATTTGACAAAGTTTAAAGTTCCTTATAAGGTACAGTAAATGAAGTTAAAAGATGCCCCATGAGAAAATATCTGCAACATACACAACAAAGGATTGAAATCCAGAATACACAAAAACCTCCTATAATCCAGAAGCTCTCAATGTGTGGTCTCTGGTCTATACTAACAGCTATTCCCGGGGAACTTAAAAAATGCAAATTCTTGAACTCATCTCAAACTAATGAATCAAAAACTCTGGGGGGTGAGGTCTGTTTTAATAAGCCCTCCAAGATGATCCAGATACACACACAGCTTCAAACTATTAAATGAACAGGTTTTCTTAATGATCTATAAACATCCAATAAAGGCTAGAAGAGGTACACAGCCTAGAAGTCAGAGAGACAGTTTAACCACCAAACCAAACCAAACCAAACCAAACCAAACCAAACCAAACCAAACCAAACCAAACCAAACCCAACCCAACCCGCTGCCCTCGAGTCAATAACAATTCCGATTCATAGCGACCTTAAGGACCGAACAGAACTGCCCCATAGGGTTTCCAAGTAGTGGCTGGTAGATTTGAACTGCCAACCTTTTGGTTAGCAGCTGAATGCTTAATCACTGTGCCACCAGGGCTCCAGGTTAACCACCAACTAGGCTAAATAAATGTCACCCAGGGATGAGCACAGGGAAACCTGAAACTCTCATACGTTGTTGGTGAGAGCACGATGGCACAATCTTTTTGGAAGGCAACTTGACAGTAAACATTAAAAAAGTTAAAGCACACACACTTCGACTTCTTGGTATCCTACAGAAGGGTACCAAGATACATCGACAGAAATTCCAGCACACGTTTTCCCCCACATCTGGCAATGTCGTTTATAATAGCCAAAAAGACCACTTAAATGTTCATCAGTGGGAAACCACTTAAAATATGACCCATCTATACTATGAAGTGTGTTCCAGAGCTGTTAAAAGAAATCAACAAGAGGTAGATTTATATGTACAACAAGGAACAATCTCCGAGGTGGTCCTTATTAAAGAAGACAAGGTGATCAAAGACATTTAGATCAGCTCTCTCCAAAAACCCCACTACAATAACAGTACAAAGATTCTTTCAAAAGAGGCCTAAACAAAGAGTATGAAACAATAGTAGGAGAATTTGAAAGCTGGAGAGGATACGAGCAAGTGTAACTTATTTATCAGAAAGACTCAAGAATGCCAACTCTTCAATCACCCATAAAGCAAGCAAAGAACCAATTCCATTCACACTATACTGCTGTCAGGTGCCACCAAGTCAGTGCTGACCTACAGTGACCTTACGTGTAACAAAACAAAACGTCGCCTGGTCCTGAACCATCTTCATAATCATTGGTATGTTGGAGTTCACTAGTGTGCCTTTTTTGTCAGTGCACCTCACTGAGGGTTTTCCCTTAGTTTTGCTGACCCTCTACCAAACATGATGTCCTTTTCTAGCTATTGGTCTTTCCTGATAACATGTCCAAAGTAAGTGAGCTGAAGTCTCACCATCCTTACTTTTAAAAAGCACTCCTGTTGTACTTCTTCTAAAATTCATTTGTTTGTTCTTCTGGCAGTCCATGGTATATTCAAGATTTTTTGCCAACACCACAGGGTGAATACATCAATTATTCTGTCTTCCTCTTACACTGTACAGCTTTCACACGCATATGATGCAACTGAAAAGACTACGGCTTGGGTCAGGTGCACCTCAGTCATGAAAGTGACATCTTTGCTATGCAAAACTTTAAAGAGGTAGCCTTAAAGAAAAATGAAGTCCTGAAACATGCTACAACATGGATGAACCTTGAAGACATGCTGAGTGGAGTAAATCAATCACAAAAAGACAAATATTGCATGGTCTCACTTATACGAAATAACAAGAATAGGAAAATATGCAGAGACCAATGACTACTAGTGGTTACCAGGGGTGTAAAGGGAAGGGTGAAAGGAAACATTCTCTGGGAGTAGGGAATTATCTGTGGCGATGGGAAAACTGGCATCAGCTAAGGATAATGACTACACAACTTAATATAACTGATATAACTAAGCTGTGCTTCAGAAAAAAGGGCAAAATGTCAAATATGATTTTACATACAATTTTACAACAACAGCGGCCCTCCCCCCGCCCCCAAAAAGGGCTGCATATGTAGATGCTACTGAGGGTATAACAAAACACCTCACGAGATTAGATTTCTTGGTTCAAACGTTTAGGGTCATAGTTTATGGATCTAACCAGTCAACTGGCCTAATGTTTTTAGTTTCTGTTCTACCTCCTAGTTCGGTAAGTAGTTCCCAGGGTCTTAAAAGCTTGTGAGCAGCCACCCAAGAAACAAAAACTGGTCTCTATTTGCCTGGAGCAGTAAAGAAGGAAACCAGGGACTGGAGAAAGAAATCGACTGCAGATCTAACTGCTTCCATGAACTACTAACTACCTTGCCATGGGACCAGAAGAAATGAATGATGCCTAGCTACCCTTACTGACCATTTTGATCAAGAACCTAATAGATGGACCCTGACCAAAAGGAGGAAAATGTGGAATAGAACCTCAAATTCTTATGGAAAGCAAACTCACTAGGCCCACTGAAACTGAGGGAACACCTGAATCTATTGTTTTGAAATCATATTTAAACCTTAAACTGAAACTATACAATGAAGCATCTGAAGACAAAACAGTGTGGCTCAATTAATAAAGAACGCTGGCTTGAACATTTCACTCTTTTAAAGAATTATCTATATGCAATCAAACTGATGACAGTAACTCTAAAGCGAAAAATAATTCTAATCATTACTCTTAGAGCTTTAAGAGGCATGGAGAGTAGAAGTTAGTGATGGTGAAACAATCTGGGTAGAGATAATGAGAATGGTGACACAACGTGGAGACTATAACCAATGGCATTGAGCTATACGTGTAGAAACTGCTGAACAGGTGTATGTTTTGTTGTGTATATTTTCACCTCCCCCCCCAATAAAAAAGATAAATAACAAAAAATCTTTAAAGTGGTCTTTGGCAGAGATTTGCTCAATGCAATATGTCATTTGATTTCCTGACTGCTGCTTCCATGGATTTTGATTCTTGATACAAGTAGAATGAAATCATTGCCAACTTTAAACTCTCCTGCAAGTCACACTCTAAGACACCCGAAAGTCTCAAAAATGGCTGTATCAAGTTGGAATGAAACTGGAAGAAAAACTAGAGGACCTGGGAGTCTGTTTAAGAAACAGTTCTCCAGATCCCCATCCCTCACTGCACAGCCACTCACCTGCCTTCTTCAACACCAGTAATAAGCTGAATGAAGGCTTATTCTGTGAGGAAAGTAAAAGACTAAGTCTATCCACTGAGAGACACAGCACTACTAAAAGAGATTTTATAACATAAAAAATGACAGCAGAAAGGAAAACACACAAGGCGGGGCCGAGATCGTGGAGTAGTCAGACACTTCCTGTGGTCCTTCTTACAACAAAGACCCCAAAAAACAAGTGAATGGATTGTATATGACAATCTAGGAACCCTGAACATCAAAGGCAACGTTGAGGAACTGGACTGAGCAGGAGTGGGAGGGAGAGATGGTGCAGAAGCAGCAAGGAGTTGCCAGACTTGGCCCAGTGGGAACTGGCACCCCGCAGGCTGAATGTGCTGGCGTGCGCAGCGAGGCAAGCAGTGGTGTTCAGGATGCACTTCCCACACTGGGAAAGATGGAATGGAGGAGAGTCCACTCATGCCTCCGGGATCAGTGAAAACCGGTGCTCTATCAGCAAAAGATAAGTACACGCATCTAACCTACAGTGAGGATCAAAAAACACTCCTTTGGGAAAAACCTCTCCTCCATTTACCTGTCCCCTTCCCACTCTGCACCAGGTCCAAGCTGGCATCAGAGATTGGCGTGTCCCCTGGGCCAGAAGTAGGACGTGTCACGCACCCTGAGCCATTCTCCCAGCCTTCAAGAGGGAACAAATGAACAAACAGAAAAAAATAATCTGCCGGTTCCCCTAAGCCAGGAACTCAGGGCAACAACAGCTCCTTTACCTATGCACAGGCATAAGGGGCCCACAGTCTTTGACTGCCTTTTACCCCTGCAGAGAGCTATCTGGGCTCATTAGCACAGAACAACAGGGTATGTACCTGAAAGTCTAACCTCAATTGTATAAGCTATATGGTGGACAGGCAGGTTCATGACATGTGACACCTCTTTGCCTATTAAGCATATACACATCAGGGGCCTAAGGACTGGTGACTCCACTCATACCAACTAGCCACCTGTAACACGGGTCCAAGAATAAGTGCTGCCTCCCAGTCCTTACAGCCAACAGCACTGGGTGCCCATAGTCTGGCTATAAAACCCACTCACCTACGCACTCTAAGGAACAAGAACATGCTTTCCTCACAGATACTCAGGGGCAGCTGTCAGTCAGTCCCCTGCCTTGCTCAACACGTGACCACCTTCTGCAGCCAGATAACTGTGCCTACACCAATCACCCCAGTTCACTTAGGACTGTAGGTAAGAGCCTGCACCACGCAGGCAATGACCGACTACCTGGACACCTGAGCTGAATCCATACAAGTAAATGGACTCCTGGGCTCACATACCTAGTAACAGTTCTAACCACCTGGTGACAGGATGTTAGAGCTTCAAAGGCACCAATAATCAAACTAGCTCATATGAGCAGGCTATTTGGGCATGTCAAAACAAAAGAAGAAACTAGAACTAAACAAACATGAAATAAACAAATATAATAACTTATTGATGGCTCAGAGACAACAGTCAATATCCAATTACATAAACAGGCAGACCATTATGGCTACTGCAAGCTCCCAAAGCAAAGATCAAGAAATCTTCTGGATGAAGAGAACTTCCTAAAATTACCAGAGGTAGAATACAAAAGATCAGTATACAGAGCTCTTCAAGAGAACAGGAGTGAGTTCAGGCAAAACCCAGAACAAGCCAAACATCACACAGACAAAGCAACAGAGGAACTTAAGAAGATAACAGCATAATGACAAATTTAATAGGCTGCAAGAATCCACAGGGAGACAACATACAGAAATTCAGAAGATTAACAATAAATTTTCCATTGAGTTATCAGAATTAGATAACTCAATAGAAAGTCATAAGAGCAGAATAGAGGCCATAGAAGTCAGAATTAGTGAGACTGAAGATAAAGCACCTGACATCAACATATCTTAGGAAAAAGCCAGATAAAAGAATTAAAAAAAATGAAGAAATCCTAAGAATTCAGTGGAACTCTATCAAGAGGAATAACCTACGAGTGATTGGAGTACCAGAACAGGAGGGGACAAGAGAAAATACAGACAGAATTGTTCAAGATTTGTTGGCAGAAAACTTCCCTGGTATCGTGAAAGATGAGAGGATATCTATCCAAGATGCTCATTGATCCCCACACAAGGTAGACCCCAGAAGAAAGTCACCAAGACATAATCAAACTTGCCAAAACCAAAGATAAAGAGAGAACTTTAAAAAGCGGTTTTGGATAAATGGAAAGTCACCTACAGTAAGACAAAGCTCAGACTACTCAGCAGAAACCATGCAGTCAAGAAGGCTATGAGATGACATATTTAAAGCCTTGAAGGAAAAAAAATTGCCAGCCAAGAATTATATATCCAGCAAAACTGTCTCTCAGATATGATGGCGAAATTAAGACATTTCGAGATAAACAGAGGTTTAGGGAATTTGCAAAAACCAAACCGAAATTACAAGAGATACTAAAGGGAATCCTTTGGTTAGAAAATCAATAACATCAGATAACAATCCAAGATGAGAACAAAGGACAGAGCAACTAGGTATCAACCTAGATAGGAAAACCACAAAAATAAATCAAAGCTAAAACACAGAAAATAGGGAAACAGGCGCCAATATGCAAAAGATAATAACATAAAAACAAAAGAGGGAATAAAAAATGTAGTCACATCTTTCATATGGAGAGGAAGTCAAGACGATATCAAAAAATAAAAGATTGGTTTACTTAGAAAAATAGGGGTAAATATTAAGGTAACCATAAAGGAAACTAACATCCTACACATCAAAATAAAAAAGAAGAAAAACATTAAGACTCAGCAAATACAAAATCAACAATGAAAAAGAAAATACATAAAGAAAAATGACTCAGCACAGAAAATTAAGTAGAACAAAGAAATGGTCAACAACACACACAAAAAAGGCACCAAAATGACAGCACTAAACTCGTACCTAACGATAATTATGTTGAATGTAAATGGACTATATGCACCAATAAAGAGACAGAAAGTGGCAGAATGGATTAAAAAAAAAAACACGATCCATCTATATGCTGCCTACAAGAGACACACCGTTGACTTAAAGACACAAACTAAAATTCAAAGGATGGAAAAAAATATATCAAGCAAACAACAATCAAAAAAGAGCAGAAGTAGTAGTATTAATTTCTGACAAAACAGACTTTAAAATCTACCACAAAGGATAAGGAAGGATACTATGTAATGATTAAAGAGTCAATACATCAGGAGGTCATAACAACATTAAGTATTTACAGACCCAATGACAGGGGTCGAAAATACATAAAACAAACTCTAACAGCATTGAAAAGAGACATACACAGCACCATAATAACAGTAGGAGACTTCAACACACCACTTTCAGAGAAAGACAGAACATCCAGAAAGAAGCTCAATAAAGACACGGAAGATCTAAAAGCCACAATCAACCAAGCTGGACTCACAAACATATATAGAACACTCCACCCAAAAGCAGACAAGTATACTTTCTTTTCTAACACACATGGAACATTCTCCAAAACAGACCACATATTAGGCCATAAAGCAAGCCTTAACAGAATTCAAAACATCAAAATATTACTCAGCCATCTTTTCTGACCATAAAGTCATAAAAGCAGAATAAGAGAAAAAGCAAGGGAAAAAAAAAAAAAATCAAACACATGGAAACTGAACAACACCTTGCTCAAAAACTACTAGGTTACAAAAGAAATTAAGGACGGAATAAAGAAATTCACACAATCAAATAAGAATGAAAACACATCCTACCAGAACCTTTGGGGCACAGCAAAAGCAGTGCTCAGAGGTCAATTTATAGCAATAAATGTACACATCCAAAAAGAAGAAAGGGCCAAAATCAAAGCACTAACACTACAACTTGAACAAACAAAGACAGCAGTAAAAGAAGCCCTCAGGCACCAGAAGAAAGCAAACAATAAAAATTAGAGCAGAATTAAATGAGATAGAAAACAGAAAAACAACTGAAAGAGTTAACAAGACCAAAATCTGGTTCTTTTAAAAAGTCAACAAAATCAATAAACCACTGGCCAAACTCACAAAAGAAAAACAGGAGAGGAAGCAAATAACCCAAAACAGAAATGAGATGGGTGATATTACAACAGGCCCAACTGAAATTAAAAGAGTCATAACAGAAAAACTGTGAAAAACTGTACTCTTAACAAATTTGAAAACCCAGATGAAATGGACAAATTTCTAGAAACATACTACCTACCTAAACAAAAACAGAGGTAGAACAACTAAATAAACCTATAACAAAAGAAGAGATTGAAAAGGTAATTAAAAAACTCTCAACAAAAAAATCCCTGGCCCTGACAGCTTTACTGGAGAATGCTACCAAACTTACAGAGAAGAGTTAACACTACTACTACTAAAGGTATTTCAGATCACAGAAAAGAATGGAATACTCTCAAACTCATTCTATGAAGCTAGCATATCCCTCATACCAAAACCAGGTAAAGACACCACAAAAAAAGAAAATTATAGACAATATCCCTCATGAACTTAAGATGCAAAAATCCTCAACAAAATTCTAGCCAAGAGAATTCAACAACATATCAAAAAAATAATTCACCATGACCAAGCAAGATTCATATCAGGTATGCAGGGATGGTTCAACATTAGAAAAACAATCAATGTAAGCCATATGTAAATAAAACAAAAGAACCAAATGATCGTATCAACTGATGCAGAAAAGGCATTTGACAAAGTCCAACTCCCGCTCACGATAAAAACTCTCAGCAAAATAGGAATAGAAGGGAAATTCCTCAACATAATAAAAGACATTTATACAAAGCCAACAGTCAACATCATCCTAAACGGAGAGAGCCTGAAAGCATTCCCCTTGAGAAAAGGAACCAGACAAGGATGCTCTTTATCACCACTCTTATTCAACATTGTGCTGGAGGTCCTAGCCAGAGCAATTAGGCTAGAAAAAGAAATAAAGGTCATCCAAATTGGTAAGGAAGAAGTAAAAGTATCTCTATTTGCAGATGATATTACCTTATACACAGAAAACCCTAAGGAATCCACAAGAAAACTACTGGAACTAATAGAGTTCAGCAAAGTTTCAGGATACAAGATAAACATACAAAAATCAGTTGAATTCCTCTACACCAACAAAGAAAACATTGAAGACGAAATCACCAAATCAATACCATTTACAATAGCACCCAAGAAGACAAAATACTTATACAAAGAAAATTATAAGACACTACTGCAAGACCCCAAAAGAGACCTCCATAAGTGGAAAAACATACCTTGCTCATGGATAGGAAGACTCGACATTGTGAGAATGTCTACTTTACCAAAAGCCATTATCTATAGATAGATACAATGCAATCTCAATCCAAATTCCAACATTTTTTAATGAGATGAAGAAACAAATTACCAACTTCATATGGAAAAAGAGGCCCCAGATAAATAAAGGATTACTGAAAAAGAAGAACAAAGTGGGAGGCCTCACACTACCTGATTTTAGAACCTATTATACCGCCACGGTAGTCAAAACAGCCTGGTAGTGGTACAACAGATACATAGACCAATGGAACAGAATTGAGAATCCAGACGTAAAATCATCCACCTATGAGTAGCTGATATTTGACAAAGGCCCAGAGTCTGTTAATTGGGGAAAAGACAGTCTCTTTAGCAAATGATGCTGGCATAACTGAATATCCATCTGCAAAAAAATGAAACAAGATCCATACCTCACACCACACACAAAAACTAACACAAAATGGATCAAAGACCTATAATATAAAATCTAAAACGATAAAGATCATGGAAGAAAAAATAGGGACAATGACAGGAGCCCTAATACATGGCATAAACAGTATACGAAACTTTACTAACAATGCACGAATGCCAGAAGAGAAACTAGATAACTAGGAGCTCCTAAAAATCACTTATACTCATCCACAGACTTCACCAAAGGAGTAAAAAGACAACCTACAAGCTGGGAAAAAGTTTTTGGCTATGACAAATCTGATCAGCATCTAATTTCTAAAATCTACAAAATACTGTAAAAACTCAACAACAAAAAGACAACCCAATTAAAAAATGGGCAAAGGAAAAGAACAGGCACTTCACCAAAGAAGACATTCAGGCAGCTAACAGATACATTAGGAAATGCTCACGATCATTAGCCATTAGAAAAAACAAATTGAAACTACAATGAGATACCGTCTCACCCCAACAATGCTGGCATTAATCCAAAAAACACAAAATAATACATGTTGGTGGGCTGTGGAGAGACTGGAACACTTATACACTGCTAGTGGGAATGTAAAATGGTACAATCACTTTGGAAATCGATTTAGTGCTTCCTTAAAAAGGTAGAAATGGAAGCACCATAGGATCCAGCAATCCCATTCCTTGGAATATATCCTAGAGAAGTAAGAGCCCTCACATGAATAGATAAATGCACACCCATGTTCACTGCAGCACTGATCACAATACCAAAAAGATGGAAACAACCAAGATGTCCATCAACAGATGAATAGATAAACAAATTATGGTATAGTCACAGAATGGAATACTACGTAATGATAAAGTACAATGATGAATCTGTGAAATATCTCATAATACGGATGAATGTGGAAGGCATTATGCTCAGTGAAATTAGTCACAAAAGGATAAATACTGTATGAAACCGCTACTATAAGAACTCAATAAAAGGTTTAAAAGTAGCAGAAAACATTCCCTGATGGTTATGAGAGTGGGGAGGGAGCAAGAAGGGTAGTCACTAACCAGATAAAACCCAGTGCCAGATAGTAGACAAGAATTATTTTAGATGAAGTGAAGCACAACACACAATACAGGGAAAGTCAGCACAACTGGACTAAACCAAAAGCTAAGAAGCTTCCTTAATCCAACCAAACACTTTGGGGGACAGAGTAGCAGGGGCTAGGGACCACGGTTTCAGGGCAGATCTAGGTCAACTGGCATAACCAGGTTTATTAAGAAAATATTCTTTATCCCACTTTGGTGAGTGGCATCTGGGGTCTTAAAAGCTAGCAAGCAGCCATCTCAGATGCACCAACTGGTCCCAACCCACCTGGAGCAAAGGAGAATGAAGAACACCAAAGACATAAGGAAAATGTGACCCCAAGAGACAGAAGTGGCATATAAACCAGAGACTCTATCAGCCTGAGACCAGAAGCACTACAGGTTGCCTGGCTACCACCAATGACCTCCCTGACAGGGAACATAACAGAGAGTCCCTGATGGAGTGGGAGAAAAGTGGTGTGCAGAAACTCAAATTCTAGTAAAAAGACCAGACTTGATGATGTGACTGAGACTGGAGGGACCCCAGAAGATGTGGCCCGCAGACTCTCTGTTAGCCCAGAACTAAAATCATGCCTGAAGCCAACTCTTCAGACAAAGATTAGACTGGACCATAAGACATAAAATGATACTGGTGAAGAGCGTGCTCCCTGGCTCAAAAAGATAAAAACATGAGACTAAATGGGCAGCTCCTGTCTGGAGGCGAGATGAGAAGGCAGAGGGGAACAGACGCTGGTTGAATGAACACGGGAAATATAGTGCGCAGAGAAGGAGTGTGCTGTCACATTTAGGGAGAGCAACTAGGGTCATATAACAATGTGTATAAGCTTTTGTATGAGAAACTGACTTGAATTACAACCTTTCACTTAAAGAGCAATTAAAAAAAAAAAAAAGGAAAAACACAATAGGAAGTCTGGAACATCAAATCAAGGAAATAAAGTAGAAAAATAAAATCAAGAGATAGAAAGGAGAAAAAGGTAAATTAGTACATGTCTTAGTCTGGGTTCTCTAAAAGAGCAAAACAGTGAAAACGTATATACAAACATATAGAGAGATTTACTTCAACGAAATGGCTCACACAGTTGTTGGGGGTGGCAAGTCCTAAATGTGTGGGTCAGGCACCAGGCTAAAGGCTTCTGCTGGCTCACATGGTGGAGAGTTTCCAGATTAAAAGGGCATACAAAGTATCCAACAACTGAGTGAAAACAGACCTACACTACGTTATACAATTTAAAACTTCAGAACCTGAAGACAAAGAAAAGATTCTACCAATGGCTGGTAGTGGGAGGGTAGGTCACATACAAAGGGTCAGGAACCAGTACAGGTTCAGACTTCATCAGCAACAATGGAAGCCAGAAAACAGTGAGGCAGTCAGTGCCTTCAAAACTCAGAGCGACTATGATTATCAAGTGGAATTACAGTGGTACTTTAAGATCAATATATTTACCCAATTGTTGTAACACCTTTTACTGAATTATCTGTCCTTCCCCCCTGGATTTAAAATGCCATCTTTAGCATATGTAATTATATATTGCTTTGCTTACCTTTAACAGAAAATTTAATTGCTTTAGATGGTAGCGGTCTTCCTGCATAAGTGTCTGCATTACTTTCATTCAACACAACTTGTAATTTCAATGTATAATTCCCCAATTTTTGAATATTTTCTGGATAAATTAACAAGAAATTAAAAATCAAGTCAACATAGTACTGATACAATTTTTAACATTCAGAATAATAACTCACCCATTTTTTTAAACCAGTAAGGCCATTTTCCTCCATGTTGACTAATATGTGAAATTATTTCCTTGTTTCCACTTGAAGCTTAATAAAAAAAGAGAGAGATTTATGCCTTGAGAAACTGAGTTTAAAACATGAATGTGAAATGTCACACTGATATCTTTATTTGCTGTACATTCAAAAAATTCTTTTGAAGCTTTAAAAGATCTAAAGCCTATCTTATGCAAGTAATCAAGAGTAATGAAATTTTACTCATTCATCTGATTAAAATGCCTTTACCTCAACCCTTGAAAATATATCTGTAAATAAACTTAGTGATACAAACAAAAGAATTTAATAAAGGATTTTCATTTGATATTAAGTCACCTTGAGTTTTCTTCAATTGAGATGATGTATTTATTATGTATATTTTAATCACAATTTGAAAAAAAAAAGTTTTCTTCAATATTCAAATAGTATAGTTTATTGACACAGAGCAAGCTCCAAGCTATACTGCTAAAAGAGCACGGAGCAGAACAATGTGTTTATGTGTATGTATGTGTATATTGCTAACTTTTGTGTAAGAAAGGGAAAGACATACGTACTATCTCTTCTTGTTTATGCTACAAAAAAGAATCACTGAGAAGATAAGCCAAAAACTAATAAAATTACTACCTTACCAGGGAAGAAGAAAACAGAAGAGAAGAGATAACATGACGTCTCTGGAATGTTCCTTGTTACAAACTTGGGCTTTGGCATTATGTGACTAATTTAAATACTCAAAAATGGAACTAAAGTAAAGGCAATTCATAAACAAAATCACAATTTAGATCACGTAGGTGACATGACCCCAGAGACAAAAAGATAATTATTTCAAGTAAGTTTAGAATAAAGAATATTTTATTATTTAAACAGAGAGAAATACATTTTAAAGACAAATAGTGTTACAAAGAAGTCAAACCTATTTCAATGGTCTTACTATTGGTAAATACACTACTAGGATTGTTATTTTGAAACTATACATACTTCAGGATAAAGCAAGTAATTGTTAATATTGCTAAGAATCAAGATTTTCAATGTAAAGAAAAAAAAATACAAGTATAAAATCTAAGTGGTTAGGTAAAAACCTGAAATATGAGTGTGAGTTCAGCTGTTCTTTCCTCTGTCAAAAACACTATAGGCCCCTCAGTGGCGCAAAGAGTGTGCACTTGACTACTCACTCAAAGTTTGGTGGTTCAAACCCACTCAGCAGAGCTTGCCAAAAAAAGTCTGGAGATCCACTTCCTTAAAGATTACAACCAAGATAACCCTACAGAGCAGTTCTGCTCTGTAACACATGGGGCTGCTGAGTCAGAACACATAAAGGGGTGTGGGTTTTTTTTTTTTTTTTTGTAATAAAATAATTGACTCAGGCAAAGATCATTAATGGATGAAACCATTACATATCGGGTGAGTGGGGGAACTTTATAATGCACGGATCATATCACCAACTGAATTTACCAATCCATCCTATTGCTAGTTAGCCTCAAGTCGATTCCAACCCGTGGTGACCCATGTGTACAGAGTAGAACTGATTGCTCCACAGGGTTTTCAAGTCTGTGACTTTTCAGAAGCAGTTGAGTGCTTAACTGTTTGCGCCATCCATCCTAGCATCACTAAAAGTGTGACAATTAGACAACGTGTCTCTTGATTACCTATGAAGTATTGAGTCTTGCTTTAGAGAAAAAAAAAAAGTAGACCTGAGTCTAGTTTTTAGAACAAGCTTCCAGGTTTTAGCAAACAAACAAACAAAAAAAAGAGTGGAACAAGTTAAGCAACATCACAAGAAAAAACAAACTTTTCCAGAATAAGTGATTGAGTTTTGTTAACAAATCAGTGGCATAGGAAAAAGGAGGAGGATCTGCTATGAAACAAGAGACTTAAGAAGACACATAAAAACTAAATGCAACGCATGTGCCTGATTCCAAAGCACCAACCATAAAATGGTATCATTTTAGAAAATCAAGACAAATTTAAGCTGTAGTGGGTATTAGATGATACTAAGGAATTACTGTCATAATTGAATTACAATCACATAAAAAAAATCTATGTTTTTAGAGATATATGCACTTGAGATACAACTGCAAACAAGAATAGATGAAGCAAACGCAACCAAGTATTTGATAATTAATGAATTAGATTAATTTATGTACGGGCAGGCATTCTACTATTCTACATCTTTATCTGTTTCACTTATAATTTTTAAAAATTTAAGTTTAAAAAATCATAACCATGAAATGGATATTAGGCAAATAAACCACCACCAGATCTCTAGAAAAGACCAAGGAACTTTCTAATTTGTAATGCATTTATTCAACAAATATTTATTAATCACCTTTTATTACTAAGCACTAGTAAAAAGTGAAGAAAACACACAATATCCCTGCTTTCCCGGAGCTTCTATCTTCCAGGGAACAGTCTGGCAAACTACCAGCCACGGCTGCTTTCATTCTACAGTGGCAGTTAAGTAGTCCCAAAGGAGAACTTACAGCCCTCAAAGCTTAAATATTTACTATCTGGTCCTTTATAAAAAAGCTTGCCAACTCTGTTCTAGAGGGGAGAGAGACATTCAAGGAATAAACAAAATTTCAAATTATACAAAGTAAATTTAAGGAAAAGAATAAGATGCTTGAGAAAACAACAAGAAGAGTTCTGTATCATTATTAGGGGAAAACTTTCTGAGAAAGTGACATTTAAGCAGAAACCTAAGAGATAAGGAAGGGTTAACTTATCCAGGATTTGCTGCTTGTAAGTTCCAGGTGTAGGAAACTACATATGCAGAGACCTGGAGGTGGGGAAGCCTGGCTTGTATGGGAACTAAAAGAAAGCAATTATGGTTGGCAGTATGGTAAGTGAGAATGAAAACGGTATGAGATGAAGCTGAAGTGGGCAGGGCCTGATCACATGCGGAGCCCTGCACAGCTATGATTGGTATCCTAAGCCACTAAAAAAAAAAAGGTGAAGTAATATGGGATGAAACAGTGACAGATTTGCCATTTACAAAGATCATTTCTGAATGAGCTAGAGCAGAGCAAGAATAGAAGTGGGGTCTCCAATCAGGCATAATTAAGTGATTAACATAAGAGACCATGATAACTTGGACTTGAAAGGTACCAAAAGATATGGAAAAAAGTAGGCAGAATGAAAATGTTTTTTAATCTAGGACTTGGCGGTGGACTGGCAACAGGGGACTAAGAAATAAACGGGACTGCCTAGAAAGAGAAGATGTGCCTAGGATAAAACCCTGAAGTACTGTAACATTTGGATGTGGCATAGAGAAGGATCAAGCAAAAGGACACTGAGAAGCCAAAAAAGGTTGGAGAAATGAAGTACATGGTGTCACAGAAGTCAAGTGTTGTAGATTGAATTGTGTCGTCCAAAAGATAAGTTGAAGTCCTAAACCTTGTGACCTTATTTGGAAATTCAGTCTTTGAAGATATTATCAGTTAATATGAGCTTATACTGGAGTACAGTGGGTCCTATTCCCATCAAAATGTCTTATAAAGAGAACACACAGGGGAGTTAGAAAGGAGAATAGCCATGTGACTATGGAGATAGAAGTAAGCCAAAGAACATCAAAATTTGCCAGGAGTCGGGAGGGAGGCATGGAATAGTTACTCTCTCAGAGCCCTCAGAAAGAATCAACACAGCCCTGTTTGGATTTGTAGACACCAGACATGTACAACACATTAAATTTCTGTTCTTTAAAACCACCCACTGCTCCCTAAAAATGGTATAAATAGGATACAAACCATAACTAACAATACACAAACACCAGAAGATAAGCTAGGTAACTGAGATGGTCTAAAAATTAAACATTTATGCTCACCTGAAGACTTCACCAAAAGAGTAAAAATATAACCTACAGACTGGAAAAAAAAATTTGGCTATAACAAATCTGACAAAGGTCTAATTTCTAAAATCTACGGGAAAATCCAACAAAAACACAAATAATCCAATTAAAAAATGGGCAAAGGATATGAACAGATACTTCATCAAAGAAGACATTCAGGCGGTTAACAGACACACGAGGAAATGTTCAAGATCACCAGCCATTAGAGTAATGCAAATCAAATCTACAATGAGATATCATCTCACCCCAACATTACTGGCACAAATCAAAAAAACAGAAAATAAATGTTGGAGAGGCTGTGGGTAGCTTGGAACTCTTATGCACTGCTGGTGGGAATGTAAAATGGTACAACCATTTTGGAAAATGATATGGCACTTCCTTAAAAAGCTAGAAATAGAAATACCATATGATCCAACTATCCCACTCCTAGGAATATATTCTAGAGAAATAAGATCCATCACACAAATAGACATATGAACACCCATGTTCACTGCAGCATTAGTCACAACAGCAAAAAGATAAAAACAATCTAGGTGCCCATCAACAGATGAATGGATAAACAAATTATGGTATATACACACAACAGAACATTACACAATAAAGAACAATGATGAATCTGTGAAACATCTCACAACATGGATGACTCTGGAGGTGATTATGCTGAGTGAAATGAGTCAATCATAAAAGGATGAAATACTGTATGAGACCTCTATTATAAAAACTCACGAAAAGGTTTACACACAGCAACAATCTTTGATGGTTACGAGAGAGCGGAGCGGTGGGAGGGAAAAACACTAACTAGAAAATAGGTAAGTGGTAACTGGTGAAGGGTAAGACAGTACATAATACTAGGGAAGTCAGCACAACCTGACCAAGGCAAGGTCATGGCAGACACATCCAAACTCCCTAAGGTAATGAATTAATTGGGTTGAGGGCTAGGGATCATGGCTTCAGGGGATGTCTAGCTCAATTGGCATAACATAGTTTATAAAGAAAATGCTCGACATCCTACTTTGGTGAGCAGCATCTGGGGTCTTATAAGCCTGGGAATGGCCATCTAAGATACTCCACTGGTCCCACTCCATCTGGAGCAAGGGAGAATGAAGAAAGCCAAACACAAAAGGGAAAGATTAGTCCAAAGGACTAAATGGACCACAGCTCCCACAGCCTCCACCAGACTGAGTCCAGCACAACTAGATGGTGCCCAGCTACCACCACAGGCTGCTCTAATAGGGATCACAATAGAGGATCCTGGACAGAGCTAGAGAAAAATGTAGAACAAAATTCTAATTCACAAAAAAGACCTGACTTACTGGTCTGACAGGGACTGGAAAAACTCTTGAGAGTATGGCCCCTGCACTCCCTTTTACCTCAGTTCTGAAGTCACTCCTGAGGTTCACCCTTCAGCCAGATTAGATAGGCCAATAAAACAAAATTAAATGGGCACACAGGCTCAGGGGCAAGGATGAGAAGGCAGGCAGGGACAGGAAAGCTGGTAATGGGGAACTCAAGGCTGAGACGGGGAGAGTATTGACATGTCATGGGGCTGGCAACCAATGTCACAAAACAATATGTGTATTAATTGTTTAATGAGAAACTAATTTGGTCTGTAAACCTTCAATTAAAAAAAAAAAAAAAACACTTTTGTAGAATTTTCTTACAGCAGCCCTAGGAAATGGAGACACCAACCTAACAATGTCTAGCTCTAAGACTGCTAAAAAAAAATAAGATTGCTAGGTTACCAATAATTACATGAAGATATTTAAATCTGTACTATACATTAAAGATCTAAACCGACTTGTATACTTACAGTGTAATATAACTTTGAGCTCAACCAGGAGTTTCTTTGACCCTCCATGACTTGTTCCTGGAAGCTTTTGCATTGCTTCCCCTTTTTTATTCAGTATTTCAATTCTTAATGCACCTATTAGTCCAAAATTTAAAGGGAAAAAGTATCTTAATTATACCCAATCTACGATGTCTTGACATTACATTTTAACTTTTCATGGTCTTTTACATATTGGAAATGTGAGAAACAAGAGAAGCATTATTTCAGTAATAGGGGAAAAAAACAAAACATACCAATAGGGGTTCCAGCAGGCCTAATCTCATTTGGCAATAGTTCATCTCCTTCAGGCCAAGTTATTGACAATCTATCAGGGAGCCTGTTATGAAAGCAGCACATTAATGATTCACAAAGTATGTTAATTATGGTCCTAATTAGAAAAATATAAGTTAGTGGAATCTTAAAAATGTTTTTCTGATATATTTTGAAAGGTTAAAACTGGAATTCTAAAATTTCATCTAAAATTTTTCCTACTTAACTATCCCTGTAACTACTGAAAATGTAAAATAAAACCTCTTGGTATTAAGAGCCAGGAATTTTCAATCTTTTGTTGTTTTTCCATTCATTTTTAGTATATGTTACTTTTGGGAGATAATATAAGCTCTAAGATTAAAAGAATTATCAGTGAAATTCAGTAAGAATCTGCTCGTTAACCAGGCAAGCAGAAGAGCCACTCCCTTTTCCTTTTTTTGTAATAATCTTTATCTCTGGTAGTTAAAACAATTTTCTTCTAGTCACAAATCAAGTTTTTTTTTTTTTTAACACCTTAATATAGTACCCAAGTGACAAATTTTACATATACGAAATTTGTTACTTTTTCTACAAATGTTTTATAATAACTAGGGTTGTCAATTTTTTTTTTTATGACATAAAGTTCATTACAACATCAAAGACTACAAATGGCCTAGCGTAAGAGTAAAACAATACACTCAAGACTACTTAAAAGCATTATGATTCATCTTCGGTATTTTTGTCATTCATCTTAAAATGCAGCTTACCTCGCCATTTCATCTTCTACGTATTTTTGCTTACCTCGCCATTTCATCTTCTACATATTTTTTTACAGCTTTCTCAGCAACTGTCCTATCCAGTTTTGCAATTGGCACAGTTTTTATTTCATCATACAATGCTTGAGGTTCCTGAACAAATAAGTTTAGACAAATATTTCAAAGAAAACTATTTAAATCTAGCTGCAATGAAAACATTAGTTTTTATTTCTTCCAAAGAAATATATTTGACCTTAATTAAGTACATAAATCACATTAGATTGTTCTACATTATTCCACAGTGTTTATTTCAGTGTATCATGTCACCCCCTTAGGCCTAATTATAGACTATCCAAATATTAACAAAGTGTAGTATATATAAAAAAAAAAAAACACTGTAGTTTTGGAGTTATTCTTGAGACAGAGTTCTGGCTCCAACTGTTTGTGGGCCCTTGAGAAAATGCATTCTTTACAAAATTACTGTGACAACTAGCAATAATGTATGTATGTTTATGAAACACTGGGCATACAGATGTTAAATTCTATAGATTAGTAAAGACACTAAATATGAAAATTCATGCCAAAACCACAACCACTGTATCCAAAACTAAATGCAAGCAAAATCTAAAATACTGTATCTTTATTTCAATATTTAAACAAAAGCAAGTAGCACCCAGAGACTTTCAATGAATAGCTTCATTTCTTGGGGTCCTACCATTGCAATCTGAACCTCTCCTCCTGTAGCATATACTTCTCCATCATGATCACCATAAAGAAAAAATCTTACTATGCTTCCATAAAAAAGGGGGAGTGTCTTGATTGTCTTCACCTAATGTTTTGTTTAAAAAAAAAAAGGCTTTAGTATTTTAGTAACAGAAACAGATTTAATATTAATTTAATAATCATTTCACAGAACTATTTTATAGAAGAAAACAACTCTTAGTATCAATAATTAGAAAAACTAATGAAAAGTGTATTTTAATATTCCAAGAAAATTATATTTGTGAAGGTCTCTACTTATTCTTAACATAACGTCGTAAAGATACACCAGTTGGGCACCACACAAAAATGTCATAGCTAAGCATTTGTTACTGGGTCCAGAATGTTTTCAAAGTCAATTACTATGAATTCCAAAGTACCTCAAAAATTTTTTTCCCCATAAAATCTCTTGCTCTCAGACAAAGAACACCAATTAAAAACTTAGCAAGTTAACATTTCTTTCAAATACATCCGTTCAAAACTTGCCTGTGAGATTTCATTTTCTTTCTTGGCTCGAAAAGTTTAAGGATAAATTTCATTAATCCAATTTGGAAATTTCTAACAAAACTGTAAGCGTTTGTATTTATACCCAACGAGAACCTGACTCGACTGCTCGAGTTTGCCTCAATCTTACCAGCTTACCCTCTCGGTATCCTTTACCAGCTCCTGCTTTTCATTCTAACCCATAAATGTTGGGAAGGCCCCAGGTTCAGTCCTTGGCCTATTCTCTAGCTACACTCACTACTTCTGAATGATCTCCTCCAGTTCCATGGCTCTGAATACATGATGATGATTCTCACATTGATGGAGGGAACGGCCGCCTTCGACCTCTGTAATTAACTGTGTAAACTGAACCACTACCACTTTCAGGGCCCTCAGCAAACGCCACTTTTTCCCAAGTATTTCAGGATTTGCCTTCTTCTCCCATGCCTTATCAACACCCAAAGCCAGAAAATTCTCCTCTTTTCATAGCACTTATCCCCTTCAAACCTTTTATTATTTGTGTTTATGTTATCTTCATTTTTAAACTATAATATCCCTAAGGACAAAGCACATTTCTAGAACTCTGCATTCTCTACAATGAAAATGCACGTAACTTACACGCAGTAGTTGCTCTATAAATATTTGCTAAAAAATCATTACTTCATGTCACATTAAAAAAAAACTGAGAATCTCTACGTGAGTAGTTTATTGCCAGAAATAATAAAAACCTTGCTAAATGAGCTTTTAGTAATACAAGTTTTTTTTTTAAGTTATAATAAATTATGTAATTAATATCACTTCATTCTTTCCTGAGGAGCCAATACATGCATTATTTTTATTTTTAGGCTAAATTCCAACACATCAAATTTAATTTCAAATTCTAATAAAAACTGAATCGAAAAACAAATTAAACCTACCAGCTGTCCTGCTTTGTATATTTTTCCATCCCATTCTATTGCTGAGTATGTGGCCCAGGGGCCCTGCCTTTTAGAGGGGAGGTCAGGACGTGTAATTACTCCTTTAAAGAGTGTAAATTTTATCTGTTTGTCATATTTTTCATGACAGTCCTTCAGCCATAAAGCAAATTCTCTGTCAATTTTCATTCGCTGTTCCTATAAAATTTTTAAATTTTCCATGTAATTAATATAGTAAACAAATATAATCAGACATTTATCATTCAGCCCATTTTTCCCACCACATACCACAGCTCAGAAAATCTAATAAAAAAAAAAAAATTTTGCTAAATCCTTCTCTCCTACAAATTTATGAGATTCCAAACAAAACTATTACTGAAGAAAGGAAATCTTCAATATTATCCCTGGAACCAAGATCCCAAGAGTTAATATCAGCCACAAAGCTCTCCGTTCCTGCTTCAAATCCTAGGACACACCAAAAAAGTACTCACACTGCATACCTACAAGGAGAAGAACCAATTAGTGGCTTTGGCAAAGGGGTGAAGGAAAAGCTTCTCACTGTAAACCATGCATTCTCGATGGATGGCAATAAAAGGCTATTTTTATGTACAAAGCACAGACATACACACATACAATGAAACAGATACACAGTACATCTAAGGTATTAAATTTTCATTTCATGAATTAGGAAAAATGTCTAAAAAGGCTCCTTACAAAGGTGATAAAAAAGTTTGGGAAACAATGCTATAAACCCTTTTATTCTTTTTAAATATTATATATACATGTGATCTATTAAAAAAGTAAAACTTTAATTATGAAATAAAAATTGTTTTCTAATAATACATATAAAGATGTGTTCTTTTTCATGCACTCATCACCCTGCTACCCGTCCTTCTTTACCCTGCTGGGAGAGGGCCCAGGGAGCAAGCTGCTACTTGCTTGTTTAATGCCTGCCTCCAGAAGAAGGCATATGGAAGGTATCTCCACATTACATGCTTTCATAGAATGCAGAGATAAGCCACAAACTTAGGCTCATTCTTTCTTATACACCTTACTCCAGAGTACCGTATTCCCAAAGGAAAACGGGACAAAATTAAAAGTGATTTCAACTAAAGTTTCTGCAACTTTTAAATCCTCAGTTAGAGGGCTATTAGCTCTCTTCAAAATCCAATTTTACTTTATTAAGTTATTTGAATAAGAAATGCATGTACATGCTAAAGGCTCAAAGGTGCAAAAGGGTACACAGTGCCAAAGACGCATTCAGGCTCAAAGGTGCAAAAGGGTACACAGTGCCAAAGACGCATTCAGGCTCAAAGGTGCAAAAGGGTACACAGTGCCAAAGACGCATTCCTCTCCCACTGCTGTTCTCAGGTTCCAACTCCCCGCCAAAGAAACAAATTTTGTCAGTTTTTTGTCAACACAGTATGTTTTAATTCATTAGATATTAAAATTATTAACCAGGAATAGAAATGTGTATCAAATTTGTATATTGCACTTCAAGCCTAAGCTAAAACTTAGATAATTTAAATAACAAACTACCAGATGCATTAACTAAATCCAGACAGTCAGTAAATGTGTCAAAATACAACGTTAACACGCACAGTAAGATGACAGTTAATCTAGGAGGAGTATACAGGTATCCATTATACTATTCTTTTGACATTTCTGTGTATTTGAAACTTTTCAAAATTATAAAATATATACTTAAAAAGTACAGTATAATAAAAGAATTGGAAAATTAATATTATGTTGTAAAATGAATTCCAAGTCTACCACAACTGACTACTAACTCATTTTTACATGACCTCTGGATAATTTTCAAAAAACATCTAAAACTGCTAAGATTCACACTTTTTTATAATTGCAAAATTAATTTTATAAGAACGGTTGACTATAAATACTGTTGACAATAAATGCATCTATCCCTTGGTAACCCAATATTAAACTACTGAAAGACTACTACTGAGTAAAACTTCCTGAGGTATTCGGGTAGAATATAAGTACACTAATCTCATTCAACTTTGTAAAAAATTTACTGACAGTGGAATAATTCTTGTTCTATCAAATCAATACATGTATTTCAATATTGTTCAATTTCAAACCACCTTTTGGCCCAAAAGTATTTCATAGTTAGACCCCCTTTTTAGCCTCAAGATTGTATTAAAATATTTAAGTTATGAATGTGCTAACATAGCCCTGTACCAGGTACAATTGTTCATATATGCTATCATCAAATGAAGATGTTTCCATCGTTTCTATTCACTATGTCAAGGTCTTGATATTAAGATCTAATACAGACCTGTACATTTTATCCAAATATGCTCTGATCAGTTTGAAATTTTTGATTGATATGAACACTTAATGCTCATGAAGAGAAACTTATTTATACATCACTTACAATTATAACAGAGTATTTTATTAAATGAAATCCAAACTACACAAAATTTCAGGAAAAATCTATACTACGTGTGAGTTGTGTTTTACTTCAAAATAGAGTATTTGCAAGTAAGACACAAAAGGACAAAAACGGTATGATCTCACTTATATGAAATGCCTAAAATGGGCAACTGCATAGAGAAAAGAGTTTATCAGTGGTTACCAGGGACTACGGAGTGGAGGAAAGGGGGAGTTATTGCTTAAGGAGTATTAGAGCAGGGAAAATATTTGGAAATGAATGGTTGTACAACATGGTGAATATAATTAATACCACTGAATTGTATATTTAAAAAAGAAAAAAATGGTAATTTTATCATATACCAAATTTACTTTTTTTTTTTTAAAAAAAAAAGAGCACTGTGGGGAATGTATATACACAAAAGTACGTAGAAAATTTATCAACATTCAAAACTTGATATTTAGAACCATACCTGTCCGTTTAAGATCCTTGTAAACAGGGTGTTCTTATCTTTCAATTTTAGCTCAAGATCCATAAAAGTCAGCTTATTTGTGCTGACCTGAAATTTGTCATTAGTGAATAATGCACCAGATATTCTATTGTAGCACTCAATTGGTGCAAGCCCTCTCTTCTTAGGAGGAGTACACCAGTCAAAGCTTAAACAGAATAAAATATCTGTTAGTAAAAAGATTTGACGATAGAACAACACAATTTCAGCAAAAGTCATAACTTACTCTTCAACAGATGTATATGGTATTAATCGTCCATTCCAAAAACATTCAAAAATAGGCCTTTTCCCTCTTGCTGCTTTCTCAACTATGAAACAATCATCATCATCATCTTCATCTTTTAATTCTGGATCAAAGGGGCAAGTGAAACAAAACGCTCATTACTATACAATATATACAATTTTCATCACTAAGAAGTCAATTTCTCTCAGTAAAATATTAAAGTTACTTTAGAGACATGATAACACAAACCCATATGATCTCTCAAATTGCATCCTATAAAAACTAAAGGCAGCTTTACTCTCTGCCCTCAGAAGGGGAAGAGTTCCCAAGTAGATGCCACATTATCAATGGTGTCTGTCATTTAAAAGTCACTAATTATCTACTTCTACACTAAGCAATCTATGTCTTCAGCGCACCGAGATAGCTGCTAAGCCTGCGATCTTTACAACTATGTAACAAGTAAAAGTACTCACATTCCCTAAGACATTATCCCCTATAGCTGAATCCTTCTCCCTACATATACAGAAGCTTGAATCCTACACCTAAAACATAGTTTTCACAATTCTTTCAGGCCTGTATGTTCACATGAAAACTATCTGGTCAATCTATGGTATCTAGATACAGCAAATTTATTAGTTTGGACAAATCAGGCAATAACACTGGATTTAAGTTTACCTTATATAATAAATGCTTAAATTTTCAAAGATCAGATTGAGGTAAGCATAAAATATGAGCACAGTTAGAAATATATTACAAGATATGTTACTAAGCATCAAAAACAATTACCATAATTATTATTATGCTTAGCAATCCAGATAAATCAGGATCAGACATTATGACCCTGATAGAGTAACACCTCAGTTATCCTTGTAACAAGTCACCCACCTAACATAAAGCCTTCCTCTCCCCACAAAAAGCCCTCACGAGAAGTCCCTATGTAAAAGCTCTTTCTGATAAAGCGAAATCACTTTGCTTTTAGAGAAGAACCCCTATGATCATCACTCAACTTATCTGCTCCTATTTTAGGACATCATTTGAAGAACTTTATCTTGCTCTTTGCCTACAAGCAGAGAAATTCAGAAATAGCAAATTAAAAAGGAGTCAGAGACCTCACCAGAGGCAGAGCCACTGAGTAAAACACGCATTGAGTACTTACTAAACAGTGTTGGGCACTACTCTAAGGACTTGGAACAGTTTCATACTTAAGGCTCACAACACCTCTATAAGATATGAACTACTACCCTCATGTTGCAGATAAGGAAACTGAGGCAGGGAGTGGTCTGTCCAAGTCTGTACAGCAGAAAGTGGCAAAGATGAAATTCGAACTCAGGAAATCTGGTTCCAGAACCCACAACCATAAGGATGTACTAAGGACATATCGTGGATGAGAAAATTTACATTGTTAATCTATAAATTCAGTGCAATCCCAATAATTCCACTAGAACTTTTTCAAGTGAATATACAGCCAATTCCGAAGTTCATCTAGAAGAGCACAAGCTCAAGAATTAAGAACAATCTCAAAAAAGCAGCATAGTGAGAACGCCTTGCTCTAAAGATATCAACGTACAGGATAAAGCTGTAAGACATATTATTACTCATGTATAAAAATGTAAAAGAGATCATTGCCTCATAGTAAAGAATCCACAACTACGTACTTATAGGAACTTAATATATTATAAAAGCGATCGTTCAAACTACTGGGGAATGTAACATCCAATAATTGGTGCCAGGAAACTGAACACCCACATGGAAAATATCAACGCCCTACCTCACTTTATACACAAAGAAGATTACAGATGCATTAAAGATCTAAATATAAAAGGACAAAAACAAAACCCACTATAGGATATTTTTATAATCTTGAGGTATAAGAAGCCTTTCTACAACAAGACAAAATCAGAAAGTGTAAAGAAAAAACTGATAGCTATGACTACATAATGCTTAAGAGTAATTTATAAATACCAACACAGTCAAAGAAAAAAGGAAGACAATACGGGGAATATATAAAAGATTAATATGCTGTATATTGCTAAAAGTTCAGTTCAGTAAGATGTCTATGAGAAAGGAACATACATGATGTTTCTTAAAGCCAGTGCTTTATTCATCTGGAATTGAATATACACAAAAGTCAAGAATTATAAAATTACAAATATCTAATATATGAAGAAGACTTGCACAAGGAAAAAAACTAAATATTCATCTAACCTTAATAGCCCAACTAGTAACAATGATTAAAAAAACAAATCACTATCCTAAATTACAACTTCACATTTTGTAGCTAAAATAAGAGATTCAACATACTTGATGGAAAGCATGGATCATCAGGGTAAGTTTCTCTATCATATAAGAAAGGATGATATCGAATAATCCCTTCCACTACACCGTCTCCTTCAACATGAGCCTTGAACTCAAAACTATCAGCTGCTGTGTTTATATACAACGTCTGCATGTCATCTTGTATTTCCCTTAGGTTGACAATCTTAGGTGCCTTCCCTTTTTCAAACATAGAAATCTAAAATAAAAATAAAACAAAAATAATTAAATTCTACGGCGACTTCACTTTTGTTCTCAGCTTTGATCCAACAACAGAACAGGCAAAAACTATTTTTATTTGTATACGTAATCATCTACTTTCATGAAATATATGTATATATACCTGTGTGTTGTGTGTATTTATAGGTTAAATGGCTTTCAGTAGCATCTCAATAAGGAATATGCTACTAAAAACAGAAAGTAAACAAAGGAACAGCGAATCAGAGCTGAAGGACAGATAAGTCATGAGTAGATTTAACTCAAGGTTTCTTGCTAGAGGCAGTGAGTGGGACAATGATGTATGTGAAACTCTAATGTGTGGGCAAGGGCAGTGAGAACCCAACACTAAAATGTTCTCTGCTTCTGAATCATAAGTCACCACTTAGACGTCTATGAAAGAAAGAAAAGTCTTGTCCCTTTTCCTCCCTGCTTCAAGACATGAAGTTCAGCAATAACTCATATGTCTACAGAAGAGAGAGGAAAAAGAGAAACCAAATAGTATAGTAAATAAAGGTTGAAGGAAAATACATCTAAGAATGATCTGTTTATTTAGATATCAAATTACCAAAATACTTTGGTAAAAGATTAAGGAATGAGGAGCTGCCTAATTATCGACTAACTTGTTATTTGGAGTCACTTGTGACTGGAGCAGATGCCTAATAATCCAAAATATTTTAAGATGGATTTTGATCTTACTTCAATATCGATGTTGTTGAAAGGTCCAACTTCTTTTGATGTACGTATTTCATTTCCTTTTGGGCCATGAATATAGTAATGATAAATATGCCTAAAATATAGAAGAATAACTTTATACTTTAATTCACATAAAACTACAGTTCATATAATCTTCTACCGAAAAAAAATTAATAGCTACTTACTAGGTGTCAACCACTTATACTAAGTATTTTTTTAATATGGTATCTTACTTAGTGGTTAAAAACAATCCTGAAATGCAGGTATTATTACATCTCATTTTACAGATACAGAAACTAAGGCTCAAAGAGTTTACATAATTTACCTAAGGTCACAGAACTAGATCTTGAGAGAGGTGGTCTTTCCAAATCCAGAGCCCATACTTTACACTTCCAAGAAATATAGTTCACCAAATAAAATATACTAGAATTGGCTATACATCTATTTATCAGAGATATTATAGAAAGGACTCAAATATCAGGAAGTATATTGGATCAAATTATGTTCTCAACTAAGAATATCACTCTAGAACTATTCTTGCCTCAACATTCCAAAAACAAACAAAAACTACTGCATTATATGAGTCAGAATTGAATCAACAACAACAGGTTTGGTTTTCTGGTTTTTGAAAACAACTGCTTCAGAAATCTTTGCTACTTTATTTTTTAAGTAAAAGTTTAAAAAAGACTGTATTTTGGTGGGACTGAGGGCTAAAAAATACCATGTCTACTCCTCAAATAGGAATTTGAACTATTTCATCATATAAATTTTAACCAAAAAATAATTAAGTTTATTATCATACCTACTCTTTAAAATGCCATTGAGATAAAAGGAAATTTGAAAATCTTTAGATCTTTCTTCAGATATCTCAAAATAAAAGTATGACACCATAATCAGCAGTTAGTTTACTACCATGAATTAAGAAAGATTACTTCAGATAGCATAACAATCATCTATTTCAAAGAATAAAGTTATACATTACTCTTTGTTACAGCAGGACTATACTCTAATTAATTACGTGTTATCTGCGCCGGGTGCCTTCGGTTAAAACAAATTATCATTTAATTTTTTATATAGCTAATATAACATGCACTTAGGGAAGTAAAACCCAATGTCCTTAAATATCTTGGGCTACAAGGCCAATAAACAGCATTATTCAAAAATAAAAAAGATGCCCTTATAAACCAAATTTCCATGAAAGACAAATTTTAAACTACGTTACCTAAATTCATGTTTAAATAGAAAATTTCAAATTAAGTGCAATAGTTTTTTGAGTAAATATAAAATGATATTTTTTAAAAACATGCATTTTCTGAAGACATACCCATTTTGTAAGACTTCAGACTAATGCAAACTACGGAAACAATTCAGTAAATGGTCTATGCTGCACAGCCTCAGAGGAAAAACATGGCCATTTGATAACCATTCCTCTGGTTTAGCTTACTGGGATATACAGTCCCTAGAATAATATTAAGTTTTATTGGAATAACTATACAATGATTTATTTAAAGTACTTTCGTATAAAAATTAGCATAGTGTACTTTCGAAAATAGGCTTGATGTACTCCTTCAACAAGCATTTACTGAGCATCTACTATGTAGGAGGAATTCTTCTAGGCACTAGGGATACAGTCAGTGAATAAAAAAAAAATTAAAAAAGACATTCCAATAAGGGAAGGCAGACAAACAAATAAGTAAAATACATGGTATGGAAGATTATGCTATGGAAAAAAAAACACAAAAGGGGGACATGGGACTGGCAGTGCTGAATTTCCTAAATCATGGAGTTTATTTTAATTCTTATAATAGTTGTCAGAAAGCCTATGCCAGATGAATGGATAAACAAAATGTGGTATATACATACAATGGAGTATTATTCAACTATAAAGAGAAATTAAGTCCTGATACATGCTACAATATGAATGTGTGAAACAAGCCAGGCACAAAAACACAAATATTGTATGACCTCACTCCTATGAAATATCTAGAACAGGCAAACGTATACTGGTTAACAGGAGGTGGGAGGGAGGGGAAAAGGGAGTCACCGTTTAGGAAGCACTGAGTTTTTGTCTATGCCGATGAAAAATTTGGCAACGGATATTGGTAGTGGTTGCACAGCCGATTAATGTCATCGATGTCACTAAACTGTACAAGTGAAAAACATTAAATTGGCAAATATGTCATATATTTTTACAACAATAAAAAACTTTTAAAATAGACATAAAGTCTGTGCCTCTCAGCCATAAATAGAAATTCTGACACATGCTATGTCACGGATGAACCCTGAAAACATGCTGAGGGAATGAAGTCAGACAAAAAAGGAGAAATATTGTATAATCCCACTTAGACAAAAGTTTATTAGTCATTACCAGGGGTGGGTGGGAAGGGGAGATGCGGTGTTAGTATGTAACGGGTACTGAGCTTCTGTTTGGGGAGATGAAAAACTTTTGGAAACAGATAATGGTGATGGTTGCACAATACAGTGAATGCAGTTAGTGTCATTAAATTGCATACTTAAAAACGGTTAAAACGGCAATTTTTTTCTCATATACATCTTACCACCAAAAACAAAACAAAACAAAACAAAAACCTGTGCCTCAAATAATGCTCAGTGCACCATAGATGACCTATAAATAGACAGATAGAGCCGTTTTAACGCTAACATCAGAGTATTGGATGCTGCATTGAAGGAAATGGCACAGGAGCAAAAAGAACACCAAAAAGCGTTCAAATGCATCCGTAGTATTTTCTGTATTATAAGAGATAAGTAGCAACACGTCCTGAATCAAACGTAATTACTTACGTTAACTGTCGTGTCCAGAGATGGAAATAATTTTTCAAGTACTGTATGTGTTCTGGTTGTACTCCTGTGATAACCACAGCAGTAAAGCTATCTTTCTCCTTCTCTTCTAAGATAAGATGGTGTAGAAATCTTTCATCATCATTTGTAATGTGAACAGAATCAGATGGCTAAAGAGTGAATACAAACAGAAAAGATGAGATACACCCAAGTTTTACAAATAACACTTATATCAATTGTAATCTAATTCACTTGGATGATTTCAGAAACAGGCTTCAGAAAAACTTTCAGAGGAAACTGGGCCAATATAACAAACCAGCTGAGTGTGTGATAATGCTGAGAGGACAGGGAAACTTAGAGATTGTTAAATCGGCATAAAGGAGGACTATAATATCCCATAATACTATCCCATAATGATAATAATGATAAACCAATTTTAGAATCACACACACACAAAAGTAAAGACAACAAATACTGAGTTACAAACGCCTAAAATTTTGAGGACACTTACCACAGAGTATGGGATACCTAACACTTAACTTGGGCAAGACCAATGCCCAGCCTTCCACATTCAAGAAAACTAGGGGACAGCCTGGATCTAGCTGGCTTAGCCAAAATGCAGTGTGTTTAAAAGGGAGTGAAATCATCCTTGGCACCAGCCTACTTGCAGAGGATAACTAGAGATTGGGAAAGGGAGGTAGGGGCTTGAGAATAAAAACAAACAAACAAAAACACTGCCATCAACAGGTGGGGGGTTGAGGATAGGAATTACAATCTTCTCAATTTGTAGTATGAATCTATTTGTGCTAAAAATTGCATGTATACATGTTGCTATTAGATAAAAAATCTGTAATGATAAAGATACACACTAAACTATTATCTCTGGGAGATGGGTTGATTCTCTTTTTTTAAATAAGCCCATATTATCACTACTTTCCTTGCAGAAGAAAGATGTGGCAGTCGGCTTTCATTAAGATTCACCCTTAGAAAACCTATGGAGCAGTTCTACTCTGTCCTATATAGGGTCATTATGAGCCAGAATTGACTCGATGGCATTGAGTTTGGGGATTATTACTTTCCTAATAAAAAAAAAACTAAAATAAACTCTTCAAAACCATTCCAATGCATTTCTACACACTAAATTACTGATATTTTAGCTACAAGTATCATTTTATATACTTTGAGAGTTATTAGATTAGCTGAGTTTACAATGGTACAAGTTCATTATACAAATAGTTATCAAGAGTCTTCTAAATCCTAAACTAAATCCCATGCTCTTCCTGGCCAAACGCCATCTGGTAGGAGATGAAAAACAAATGATTAAAAAACAGTGTGCCCCTATAAAGATATGAACCAGGAACTACAGAAGAGAGGGTGACATTCACTCAGCAAATGACTGAAAGGACATTCCAGACAAGTGAGAACATCAAGGATTTGAGAGTATAAGGGAAACAAGGTATAAAATATAAACATGACGAAAGACGAAGCTAGGAAGACTGAATTAGAGCAGCTGAAAATGGGGCAGACAAGAGGGCAGATGAAAGAAACTATTCTAAAAGACATTCAAACATGGTTAACAACACAAATTAGTTTCTAACTACACGGCCAGGGGATGCCATTAACTGTTAAGGAGGGCTGGGAGGGAAGTAAGTATGATTTATACATAATGTTTGATTTCAGGTATACCAAATGTGAGTTATTTACAGAACACCTAGTAAAGGACATCTAGTGGAAACCGGAAATATGGGTGTGCTGAATATGATCAGTTGGTACTCAGCATTCATTCATTCCTACCACCTTTTATTGTACCCTACTGGGCTACAGAGGTTTGTTTGAAAGCCAAAAACAAAGCAGAGGCCATCTTCCTAAGGTTTTGCGATGGTTTTACGTCATCATGCAAGATCACTGAAGCATCAAAAGGTCCTTGCAATGCAGGGTATGGTCAAAAATTCTAGGTTCCAGTGTTGGGGCAACTGTGGCAGTGAGACCATCTGAACTCCCAGATCACAGATACAATAGGTTGTTCCTGAATTCCGGCTCCAGTGGTGGTCCTCCAACTTTGATTGTAGCAGATGTTGCTGCATCACTTGAAGGTGGATTCTGAGTGTCCAGGCATCACCTAGGAAGCTCAGCCTAGTGCACATTCCTTCAGCCTTTCCAATAATCATGGAAACATATAATTCCTTTTACTAAATCCTTTTCGACTTAAAGCACCTAGAATAGCTTGTTTACTTTACTGAACCCAGACTGATTCAGTATCTCCATCTTGAGAGAGAAGTCTTGACAAGAAATACAGATTGACAGTTATTTATACATATAATATATACATAAATATTGTATACATTATATACACACACACATCTCCATAGACAAGCAAGACTGTTGCTTTATAAATTAAGAACCACCAACCCACTAACAAGTCAGGGACAGAGGAAGAGTCAAAAAAAAAAAAGAAAGAAAGAAAAGTAGGATGAAAAATTTGGTATGAAAAAGGAAAGAACCAGGTGCCTTATTGGTACTCATTAAATGTTTGTTGGAAAAAACTAAGCATAAAATATAGGAAAAGTTGATACGAAAATTAAGATACAAGAGATCCTAGTTCTAAGTTTTATCATATCTATACAGTTTTAAAAATTATTTAAATTCTCAAATCCTCTTCCATCAGTTTTAATACGACAAACATTTCTGCCAATAAGCTTTATAGTGCTTTGTGATGGTAAGATAAGATGAAATTAGTTTGAAGATACTTTTATGTAAATCCACCAATATATGTAAACTGTTAAACAAACGCAACAAGTTTAAATGACAAAAAAAGTAGATCAACAAAAGTAATTTCCTGGACAGAGGCGAACGTTAAATTAGATAATAAAAATGGCTAATACACATGAAGATAAAATATAAAAAAACATTCAGCCCACTAGGAATGAAAGAAAAGGCATTATTTTCACCTACGAAACTGCTAATATCTTGCTGCTTTTTTTTTCTCTTCAGATACTGTATTTTTAAGCAAATAACGTGTACTTTCTACATTTGTATGCCAACTGTGTCCTCCCCCGATGAGGTATTTTCATAAGCACCACTATGTCAATTTTTTTTTCATGTTGCTGTGAAAAAAAATAAGTTAGCATAGTGGAGCCTATAAAAATACCTTGCAGGAGGGGGCGTGGTTGGTAAACATAGAAGGTGCCTGTTAGTTGTGCAAAATAGTTACTTTCATATACTGTTGTTGGGAATGTATTTGATTTGTAGCTCAACTTCAGAAAATCAATTTTGTAATACATACCAGGAACATTTAAATAATTCAAATTCATTACCACAGTTATTAAAACTTTAACTATCTCCTAGGTGGCACAAATGGTTTGCACTCAACTACAAACCTGAAAGTTGGTGATTTGAACCCACCCAGCGACATCACAGAAGAAAAGGGCTGGCGATCTGTTTCTGTAAATATTACAGCCTAGAAAACCCTATGAGGCAGTACTACTCTGTAATGCGTTGGGTTTCCCATGATCAGAAACGACTTGATGGCAACTAACGACATTCTAAGAAAAATCATTTGCGGCTCAGGTAAAATTTTATGCAAAGATATTCACTGCAATGTCTCTATAAACAGGGTCACTATGAGCCAGAATCAACTTGACGGCGCTGGGTTTGGTTTATTTTGGTCTTTGTAATTATAGTAAAATCCTGGAAATAGGTTAAGTGTTCAACAGAATAGTTAAGCTACAGCATATCACCCACAGGAATATTATGAAGCCACTAAAATATATGCTGTGCACCAAAAAATTCTACAATGCGGGAAATATTCAAAATGTTAACTGAAATAACGTGAGATCAAAACTTTAATAAATATATAGTCAAAATAGTTAGACGTGAAGGAAATCCACCAAAACGTTATTAGTATTTTTCTCTGGCATTTGGGACTATTTATATTTTCTTTATACTTTCCTGTAAGACCTTTTACAATTCCTTTTAGAATCAGAAAAAAATCCTCAAAAAGCTCAAAATAATATTTTAAAAAATAATTTATTTTGAGAATTACCTCAAGTTTTTAATAAAGCACCAATACTGGTATCTTAAATAGACACTAGGAAAAACTGTGTGTCATATCAACTGTCCAAAGGAATAAATTTACATTATTGAGTTAAATGTATTGTACCTTTCTGTTTCTAATATATCCACTGTATATCGCCTCTTTATTTTTCTCCTTCTTCTCAAAATCTTCTTTAGAAAGCAGAAGTTCATGAACATCTTGGGAATCTGCAGGTTTGCTTATCATCTGTTATAGTAAAAATAATACTTTAAAAATTCCTAATAGTTAAACTGATTCGTTAATTTAGACATGATCTCAAAATATTTTGATCAATTTTCATTTATAAGAAATCTTTTTACTTACTCTGGCTGACTGGCCAACAAAGAAAACAGCCTGCTTGCCGCCAACACCAAAATAGGAAATATCACTATTTAAGCTGCGTGGCACTGGTACTGGACGAACATATCCTGAATGATCACTAAAATAAAACATTACATTAATGCAGTGATTTTAAACAAGCTACTCAGGCACCAAAGGTAAGTTTTAAAGCATTTTTATTAAGCATCAGTAAAATGATCCCAAGCCAGGTAACAGCCCTATTCAAAAGTGAAAGCATCAGAGCTCAAAGTCAAACATCACTTACTGTAAGGGTTATGAAAGTACAATCCCCAAGTGAGCTGGCATCACCTGGGAACTCTTAAGAAATGTAAATTCCTGGGCCCCGCCCTACTAAATCAGAAAATCTCCCAGCAAAATGGACTAAAAAAATTGTCCTTATAAATCCCTCTGTCTCTAGAACCTTCTATTCAAAAAAGTACGCTACCTCAAAACGTGCTAAAATATTATCTAAAGAATAACAGGGAACATATCAAAAGGAATTCTTATTTCCATATATCGTTACAGACAAAGAGCTCTGGAAGAACCTCCCACTGCACCAATAACAACATTCTGGAGAAGAGGCATCACAGGTCTCTCAAAATATAGACAGGGTCTCCAAGGACAGCATTTCCCACAATCAGAAAGAAACCAAAAATATTCCATGCCAATAATAACCAGAAGAGAGCTGGGTGGCAATCTTAATATCAGACAAAATAGACTTTAAGATAAAATTCGTCGGAAGAGATAAAGATGGATATAATATAGTGAATGAATGGGTCAATTAATTAAGAAGATTTAACAATCAAATACATACACAGCCAACATCGAGGCACCTACATACATAAAGCGAACAGAACTGAAGGGAGAACAAGATAGTACTATACAATAATAGCTGGAGACTTCAATACATCACTTTCAATACTGGACAGAAGATCTAGAGAAAAGATCAACAAGGAAACAGAGGAACTGAATGATACTACAAACCAACTAGACTTAAGAGACATATACAGAACATTCCACCCCAAAACAGCACAATATACATTCTACTCCAGTGCACGTGATCATTCTCCAGGACAGATGACATTTTAGCACACAAAGCAAGTCTTCATAAACTTAAAAAAGATTGAAATCATACAAAGTATCTTCTCTCTGGACACAGGAGTGTGAAGCTAGAAATCAGTTAACAGAAAAAAACCTGGAAAATACACAAACATACTGAAATTAAACAACACACTAGTAAATCACCCAAAGGGTCAAGGATGAAATCAAAAGAGAAAAGATGAAAATAATCAAAATGAAAAAGGGGACATTACAACTTACCAACAATAGAAGAGAATTATGACAGAATATTATGAACAACTGTTCATAACCTAGATGAAAAGGACAAATTCACAGAAGCATACAACCTACTCATATTGACTCAAATGGAAATAGAAAGTCTCAACAGACCCATAACAAGTGAAGACATCAAATTCGTGATCAAAAACCTCCCAACAAAAAAGTCATGGACCAGATGTCTTCACTGGGGAATTCTATCAAGCATTTAGAGAAGAATTGACACCAATTCTGTTTAAACTCTTCCAAGAGACAGAGAAGGAAGGAATACTCCATAATTCATCCCAAGAAGCAAACGTAACCCTGATACACAAACCAGACAAAGACACCGCAAGAAAAAAAAAACTATAAGCCAGTATCTCTTATGAATATACACGTAAAAATTCTCAACAAAACGCTAGCAAACAGAATCCAACAGCATATTAAGAGTCATACACCATGACCAAGTGGGATTTATCCCAGGAATGCAGGGATGGATCAACATTAGAAAATCAATCAAGGTAATACACCACATCAATAGAACAAAGCAAAAGAACCACATGATCATTTCAGGGGATGCAGAAAAAACTTTTGATGAAATCCAATACCCTTTCTTGATGAAAACCCTAAAGAAGATTGGAATAGAAGGTAAATACCTCAATATGATTCAGAGTATATATGAAAAGCCAACAGTCAACATTCTACTTGGAGAAAGACTGAGAGTTTTCCCCTTGAAATTGGGAACAAGAGTGCCTGTTCCCACTACTGTTCAATATTGTATTAAAGTCCTAGCCAGAGCAATAAGACAAGAAAAAGAAATAAAACATATCCAGATTGGAAAAGGAGGAGTAAAATTATCTCTATTCATGGATGAAATGAACCTATATATAGAAAATCCAAAGGAGTCCACAAGAAAACTTTTAGAACTAATAGAAGAATTTAGCAAAGTGATAGGATCCAAGGTCAACAAAAATCAGTTGGTTTTCTATACATCAGCAATGAGAAATCTGAAAGGGAATTAGGGAAACAATCCATTTACAATAGCATCTAAGAGAATAAAATACCTATGAATAAATCTAACCAGGGATATGAAGGACTTATACAGTGAAAACTATAAACTAAAACCAAACCAAACCCACTGCCGTCGAGTCAATTCCAACTCATAGCAACTTATAGGACAGAGTAGAACTGCCCCATAAAACAGACTCAAGAAGACTTAAATAAACGGAAAAGTGTTCCATGTTCATGGATTAGAAGACTTCATATTGTTAAGATGTCAATGCTACCCAAAGTGATCTACAGATTTAACACAATTCCAATAAAAATTCCAACAGCCTTCTCTACAGAAATAGAAAAATCAATCCTCAACTTTATACGGAATGGCAAGAAGCCCCGAATGGCTTAAACAATGTGGAAAGAGAAGAACAAAGTAGGACGACTCCCACTTCCTGATTTTAAAACACGCTACACAGCTGCAGTAATCAAAACAGCTTGGTACTAGCAAAACAACAGACACATAGACCAATGGAACAGAACTGAGAGTCCAGAAATAAACCCACACATCTATGATCAACTGATTTTTGACAAGGATGTTAAATCCATTTGATGAAGAAAGAAGAGTCTCTTCAATAAATGGTGTTGGAAAAATTGGATTTCCGTATGCAGAAAAATGAAACAGGATCCATGTCTCACAACAATAAATTCCAAATGGATGGAGGACCTAAGTGTGCAAACTAAAATCATAAAATTCTTAGAAGAATAAGTAGTGGCAATACTGTCAGGACTAGTTTCAACAATGGATTATCTAATATGATAACAAAAGCACAACAAAAGACAAAATAATGGGATCTCATTAAAATTAAGAACTTTCGTTATCAAAAGACTTTACCAAAAAAGTGAAAAAACAAGCTAGTGACTGGGAGAATATCTTTGGAAACTATATATCTGATAAGAATCTAATAAAACATATATAAAACTTTGACAACAACAAAAGGACAATGGAATCATATGGACAAAAGACTTGAATAGACATTTCACTAAAGAGGGCATTCAATAGGCCACCAATCACATGAAAAGATGCTCTGCATCATTAGCCATCAGAGAGATGTAAATAAAAAACACAATAAGATACCATTTCATTCCCGCTAGGATGGCTAAGACAAAAAAAAAAAAAAAACAGAAATAAATGTTGGAGAGGATATGGGGAAATTGGAATCCTAGTGAGAATGCAAAATGGTACAGCTACTGTAGAAAATGGTGTGGAAGTTCCTCAAAAAATTAAAAATAAAACTATCATATAACCCAGCACTACTACTCCTAGGTTTATACTCAAAAGACTTGAAAGCAGAGACTCAGAAAGAAACCTGTACACCAATGTTCACTGCAGCACTATTCACAACAGCCAAAAAGGTGGAAACGATCTAAATGCCTATCAACAGATAAATGGATAAGCAAAATGTGGTACATACAATACAATACTACTCAGCCAGTAGGACAAATGAAGTCTTGATACATGCTACAGTGAGGATGGAGGTTAAAGACAGTATGTTTAGCGAAGTAAGCCCATCAGAAAAGGACAAACATTGTATGACTTCACTTATATAAAAAGACAAGGGAAGGCAAACGTATAGAGACCAAAGTTTATCAGAGATTACCAGGAGTGGGCGGGAGGAGGGAAAGGGGGGTTAACGGTGATGGAAAAATTGCACTGATTAAGAGCAGGGTTGCACAGTCAATTACTGTAATTACTGTCAATAAATTGTACACCTGCAAAAAGCTGAACTGGCAAAAATTGTGTGATAGATATATTTACAAAAAAAAAAAAAGAATAGCTGCTGAAACTGCTTATCTACAACCAACTACCTCATCAGATTTTTGGTTCCTTGGTTTGGGGGATTAGAGTCCTCATTTCACAGGAACTTAATTGGCCTAATGATGTGTTTTGTACTTCTGTTCTACCTCCTAGTTTGTTGCATAGTGCCTGAGGCCTAAAAAGCTTCCAAGTGGCAATCCAAAACACAACAATTCACCCGAAGAAGAAACAGTCAGGAATAGGAGAAAGATATGGAACGTGGGGCTAATTACCTCCATGAATAACTGCCTCTTTGCCAGGAGACCAGAAGAACTGGATGGTGCCCAGCTATCATTACTGAACATTTTGAACAAAATTCTATAGAAGAATTCTGATCAAAAGGTGGAAAATGCAGAACGAGATTTAAAGTTCTCATGGAATCCAGACTTCCTGGAGCCATGGAGGGCGGATGAACCTCTGAAGCTATTGCCCTGAGAAAACCTTTAGACCTTATACTAAAAATACCCCCTAACATCTTCTCAAAATCAAACAGTAATTTAGTTTATATAGTAAAAAAAGGTTTGGCCTTGAGCATTATGCTCTTTTAAGAACCATCCATCTATAAGGGATCAGATCGACAACAGTGATTCAAAGGATTAGATGGGAAACTTAGGGGGCACTGAGTTTATGGTTTATGGGGGAGGAACAACTCAGAAAAGTAGGGTGAGAATGGTTAAACAACTTGAATATTTGTAATCAATGTTACTAAATGGCACATGTAGAAAATATTAAAAAAAAGAAAGAAATAGAATTGTGGCTAATGCTTGAACCATTATTAAACTCAATGGAAAGGTTAAAGAGCAACTGTGACATGTTCTTGTTCTTACTGTTGTTAAGTGTCTGCAAGTTGGTTCCAACTCATAACGAACCTATGTACAACAGAACGAAAGACTGCATGGTCCTGTGCCATCCTCACAGTCATTGCTATGTTTGAGCCCCCTATCGTAGCCACTGAGTCAATCTATCTCGTTGAGGGTCTTCTCCTTTATCGCTGACCCTATACCGTACCAAGTATGATGAAGTCTCACCATCCTCATTTCCAAGGAGCATTCATGCTATACTTCTCACAAGACAGATTTGTTCATTCTGCTGGAGTCCATGGTATATTCAATATTCTTCACCAGCACCATAATTTAAAGGCATCAATTGTTTGGTACTCCTTATTCACTGTCCAGCTTTACCATGCATATGGGAAAAAAACAAACAAAAAAAACAAATCCGTTGCTGTCAAGTCAATTCCAACTCATAATGACGCCATAGGACTGAGCAGAACTGTCCCATAGGGTTTCCAAGGAGTGGCTAGTGGATTTGAAATGCAGGTCTTTTGATCAGCAGCAAAACACGTAACCACTGCACCACCAGGGCCTCATGCATATGTGGTGACTGAAAATATCATGGCTTAGGTCAGGCACACATTAGTCTTCAAAGTGACATCTTTGCTTTTCAACATTTTAAAGCAGTCTTTTGCAGCAGACTTGCCCATTGCAATACGTCCTTTGGTTTCTTGACTGCTGCTTCCATGGGTGTTGATTGTGGATCCAAGTATAATGAAATCCTTGACAACTTCAATATGTCCTCCATTTATCACGATGTTCCTTACTGGTCCAGTTGTGAGGATTTTTTCTTTCTTTATGTTAAGATGTGATCCATACTGAAGGCTGGTTCTTCATCAGTAGGCGCTTCAAGTCTTCTTTGCTTTCAGCAAGCAAGTTGTGTCATCTTGTATCACAGGTTGTTAATGGGTCTTCCTCCAATCCTGATGCTGTCTTCTCCTTCATATAGTCCAGAATCTCAGATTATTTGCTCAGCATACAGATTGAGTAAGTATGGTGAAAGGCTATAATCCTGACACATACCTTTATTGATTTTAAACCATGCAGTATTCCCTTGTTCTGTTTGATCAACTGCCTCTTGGTCTATATACAAGTTCCCCAGGAGAACAATTAAGTGTTCTGGGATTCCCGTTTTTCACAACGCTATCTATAATTTGTTATGATCCACACAGGTGAATGCCTTTACACAGTCAATTTAACACAGATAAACAACTTTCTGGTATTCTCTGCTTTCAGCCAAGATCCTTCTGACTTCAGAAATGATATGCCTCGTTCCACGTCTTTTTCTGTATTCGCCTTGAACTTCTGGCAGTTCCCTGTAGATGTACTGCTACAACAGTTTTTTAATTATCTTCAGCAAAATTTTACTTGCATGTGATATTAATGGTATTGTTCAGTAATTTCTGCATTCTGTTGGATCACTTTTCTTTGGAATGGGCACAAATATGGCCAGGTCTTCCAGATTTCTTGGCATAGACAACTAAGCACCTCCAGTGCTGCCTCTGTTTGGTGAAACGTTCCAATTGGTATTCCATCTATTTCCTAGCCTTGTTTTTCGCCACTCCCTTCAGTGTAGCTTCGACTCTTCCTTCAAGGTTCTTGATCATATGCTATCTCCTGAAATGGTTCAAGGTTAACCTATTATTCTTATAACAGTGACTGTGTATTCTTCCCGTCTTCTTTTGATGTTTCCTACATCTTTCATCATTTCCCCCTACAATCCTTCAAAATTGCAACTTGAGTCATAAATTTTTACTTCTGTTCGTTCAGTTTGAGAAATGTCAAGCATGTTCTTCCCTTTTGTTCTCTAACTCCAAGTCTTTACACATTTCATTACAATACTTTTTTTTGTCTTCTCAAGCAGCCCTTTGAAATCTTCTGTTCAGCTCTTTTACTTCATCATTTCTTCCTTTCACTTTAGCTACTCTACATTCAAGACCAAGTTCCAGAGTCTCTTCTGACATCCATTTTGGCCTTTTCTTTCTGTCCCGTCTTTTAATGACCTTTTGCTTTCTTATGATATTCTTGACGTCATCTCACAACTCCTCTGGTCTTTGATCATTAGTGTTCAATGCGTCAAATCTATTCTTGAGATGGTCTCTAAATTCACGTGGGAATACTTAAGTTTTTTTTTTTTTTTTTGTTCTCATGGACTTATTTTACTTTTCTTCAGCTTCAATTTCAACTTGCAGAGGAGCAAGTGATGGTCTGTTCCCTGGCATTGTTCTGACTGATGATATTGAGCTTTTCCATCACCTCTTTCCACAAATATAGTCAATTTGGTTCCTGTGTATTCCATCCAGTGAGGTCCGTGTGTACAGTCGCTGTTTATGTTGTTGAAAAAAGGTACCTATGACGAATAAGTCCTTGGTCTTCCAAAATTCTATCATGCAACCTCCGGCGTCATTTCTGTCACTAAAGTCATATTTTCCTACTATGGACCCTTTTTCTTTTTTCCAGCTTTCACACTCAAATCACCAATAGTGACAGAATTAGATAACTATAAGATATATTCAAAGAACTTAACCATAAGAAACAAAAGGAGATGGAAAATACCAAAGTGGAGTTAAAAGATATGAAACAGTGAAATAAATCTTACACAAGTTTAAATGTAGTTCTAGAAAGAGAGGAGGGAATAGATAACGGTTGTAAATATTCTCGAGCCAATAAAAAATATGGCTCCACAGATCCATGAAGACCAAAAGGGCCCACAGAGAATTAAAAAAAAAAAACAAATCCACATTGTAGTCAACATCTAAAATGAACAGAAGAACTAGTAAACAGGCTAATAGATAAAACAGGATAGGAGACTTTTACACCAACAGTAAAAGACAGTGGAGTATTAGCTCCAAAGTACCCAGGGAAAATCTGTCAGCCTAGAATTGTGAAATAGGGATAAATAAGAATTTATAGGTAAAAATTAAGGAAATCTACCACAAAGAGACCTGCTCTAAAGAAATGTTCTTACAAGCACAATTTGACATACAGGAGGATACCATAATAAAGTACTCTCAAAGGTAATTTTAAAATGTAGTATGTATATGATTTTTTTCTTAAGTGGCCTGGTTGGGAAAAACTGATGTGTATAAATTGTGGGATTTCTAAAGTCAGAATTTAAATATTAGACAACAAAAGTATTAATTCAAGAAGGGAGTGATGACAACTAATGTGTTCCAAAGTCCTTAATTTCGGGACAGTGAAGTACTTTTAAACTTGACAGCTAGGGTCAAATAGTCACTTCAAAATTTCAAAGACAACCAGAAAATCCATAAATTCCATAACAATTAAAGAGAAAAACAAAACAAACAGAAAACAGAGCAACTGCAAAAAAACTGCAAGGAATTTTTTACAAAGGCAAAAATATAACGACAGAAATACAAAAAAGAATGGGATGAATAAAAATATTTTAATTGGTAGAAAAAGTACCAATCCTATATATCAATACTCAAATGTAAATGGACAAAACTGACCAGGTTACACTGTAACACTAGACCTAAAAAACAGCAGTGCACACCAAAAAACTGCCCACTTAAAACACACAAAACCACCACTGAACAACATATCCACACGCTAACTCACTCCATACAACACACAGACACAAACTAACATCAAACAATAAAAACACAAAAACACTGTCCCTGTACCTCACACATAAAATGCCTCCCCACACAGCAAAGATGTATACACAAAGTACCCCATATATACACAAGATACCCCACTCACACTATGCATGCACACACACAAAATATCAACACAACATGCAAGTACACACATATGATCCCCACATAGGACAAACACAAACACACAACCAATACGTATGCAAACCCAATCTCAAACAACACACACACACATACCAGATTACAAGGAATCTTAGAAGCCATCACAAAAAACAGACATATACTAAGGTACAAAGATTTAAGGATGACAGGAAACTTCTCATCATAAATTATGCAAGCCAGTAGTAGGTGGAGTAACATCTTTAAGATACTGAAATTTCTTAGAAAGTTATCTAAATTTCTATACTCAGTAAAAATCCTTCAAACAGTAGGGAAATAAAGACTTTTTAAAATACACTAAAGCTGAGAAAATTCATCACGAGAAGGTTTGAGATATAAAAAATATTAAAGCCAGAAAAAGACACACGCTGGCCAGGTTGTGGGGAGACTGGAACTCTTATATACTGCTGGTGCAATTGTAAAATGGTACAACCACTATGGAAAATGGTATGGTGCTTCCTCAAAAACCTAGAAATAGAAATACCTTATGATCCATCAATCCCACTCCAAGTTATATGCCCTAGAGATCTAATGCAGTGAAAGAAATAGACATACGATACCTATGTCAACTGCAGTATTATTCACAATAGCAAAAAGATGGAAACAACCTAAGTGCCCATCAACAGGTAAATGAGCAAATGAATTTTGGTACATACATACAATGGAATACTACATAGCTATAAAGAATAATAATGAGCTCTCTAAATATAACATGGATAAATAAAGAGAATGAGCTCTCTAAATTTAACATGGATAAATAAAGAGGACATAATGCTGAGTGAAATAAGTCAATCAGAAAAGAAAAAATGTTGTACGGTCTGACTTTTGTAAAAAGACAAGAATAGGTATACATACGGAAAGCAACGTTCTTTGGTGGTTACCAGGGAAGGGAAAGGGAAAGAAGGGGAATTATTTTCTAGATAGTAAAATAAAACAAAACAAACAAACCCATTGCATTGAGTTGATCCCGACCCATAGCAACCCTATAGGACAGAGTAGAACTGCTCCATAGAGTTTCCAAGGGGCATCTGGAGGATTCAAACTGCCAACCTTTTTGGTCAGTAGCCAAACTCTTAACCACTATGCCACCAGGACACTTGTTATTGTTGGCAATGGAAAAGGCAATACCGAATATGGGCGAAGTCTGCACAAGCTGACCAAGGTAAATTATGACACTAAGAAGTACACAATAGATGATTTTCATAAATGTTATAACATACACAATTTTGGAACAGTAATAAAAAATGTGTATGGTTACACAGTTTAATATGTATGCATGTATGTGTATAAGAAGGCATATGTGAGTATAACAGTGTATATGCATAGGTGTTTATCTCTAGGCATATATATACCTATTCAATCTGTATGCTAAGCAAATAATCGGAGAAGCTGAACTATGTGAAGAACAGGACAACAAGATTGGAGGAAGACTCATTAGCAACCTGCGTTATGTAGATGACACAACCTTGCTTGATAAAAATGAAGAGGACTTTAAGAACTTACTGATGAAGATCAAAGATCATAGATAGCCTTCAGTATGGATTACACCTCAACATAAAGAAAACAAAAATCCTCACAACTGGACCAATAACCAACATCATGATAAATGGAGAAAAGACTGAGGTTGTCAAGGATTTCATTTTACTTGGACCCACAATTAACACTCAGGGAAGCAGCAGTCAAATCAAAAGACACACTGCACACTGCACTGGGCAAATCTGCTGCAAAGGACCTCTTTAAAGTGTTGAAAAGCAAAGATGTCACCTACCTTGAAGACTAAGGTATGCCTGACCCAAGCCATGGTATTTTCAATTGCATCATATGTATGCAAAAGCTGGACAAGGAATAAGGAAGACTGAGGAAGAACTGATGCCTTTGAATTGTGGTGCTGGTGAAGTATACTGAATATACCATGGACTGCCAAAAGAACAAACAAATCTGTCTTGGAAGAAGTACAACCAGAATGCTCCTTAGAAGCAAGGATGGCGAGACTGTGTCTTACATACTCTGGACACGTTGTCAGGAGGGATCAGTCCCTGGAGAAGGACATCATGCTTGGTAAAATACAGGGTCAGCAGAAAAGAGGAAAACCGACCCTCAACGAGATGGACTGACACACTGGCTGCCAACAATGGGCTCAAACATAACAACGATTGTGAACATGGTGCAGCACCGGGCAGTGTTTCGTTCTGTGGTATGCAGGGTCGCTATGAATTGGAACCGACTCAACAGCACCTAAAAACAACAACATATACACATTTGTGTGTACTGCATATTTATTCTTATCTATAATAAAGCACATCAGAGGCACAGTTATGGGTGCTACCTAGACGTGAACACCTCGCGGGATTGTTTTACTGGGTTTGAAGGCTTAGGACCATAGTGTCGTGGGAGAACTTGGTTAACTGGCAAAACATAGTTCATAAAGACAATGCTTAACATTCTAGCTTTGTGAGTAGCATCTGGGGTCTTAAAAGCTTTCGAGCAGCCATCTAAGACACAACTATTGACCTGTACTCATCTGCAACAAAAGAGAAAAAAGGAAACACACGTGGAGATCTCCAAGAAACCAGGAATCAGAAGCTGGAGACAAAAGGGCCTTTCTCCAGAGTCAACAGAGAAAAAGCCTTCACCTAGAGCCGGTACATTGAATTCAGACTTCTACTCTCCTAACTGTAAGAAAATAAATTTGTTTGTTAAAGCCATCCACTTGTAGTATTTCTGTTATAGCAGCACTAGATAACTAAGACAGAATTTGGTACCAGGAGTGGGGGGGTGCTCTAACAGATACCTAAAATGCGGAAGTGATTTTGGAATTGGCCTGTTTGTATAAAGCAGAAAATTTCCCTCTTCCCACCTCATGAACTTAAGGGCAGAGGATTCAACAGAATTAACAGGTAATACCCAAAGATAACATGCCTGAATTATGATCATCCCGCTGACTGAACTAATATCATACTTCTTTCCTCCACAAAATAAATGATCACATAAGATTAGAATTATGTTCCAGGTATCCAATATAATTCTAAGACAATGATTATAACAGTGTCTGAGTTATGAGAGAATTTTCTGGGTTCATATAATGTTCTATATCATGATAGGGGTCTGGGTTACACAGGTATATGCATTTGTCAAAAATGAGCAAATAGAGTGAGCACTTCCAGAATGACAAACCTCTGAAAATCTGTTGAAGCACAAAAATAACTGAACTGGGGTGAAAATGGTCAAAATAAACTTTTTCAAACCTCTCCAAATTAACCAAAGGCTTACAATAATCCAAGCAGCGTTTACTTAAGAAACACAATGGAATCTTGTAAGAACAGCAAGCTTTGTGGCATTTTAACTTCCCCTACCCCATTTCCCTCTCTTATCCCATTTCCCTCTCACCAACTCCATGGGACCCTTGAAAGCACATGGCTCCACAAATAGTGAACACTAGCAATCTAATAGTTATTGCAGGGGAAACAAGAGGTTTAGAATTCCCCAAAAGCCTCTCCCAAGAGAACTGTCATCATTTGCCCTGTCTGGCAATTCTCTGGGAACCTCTACTTGCAGGGTGTTTTTTTCTTTCTTTTTTTTTTTTGGCTTTAAAAACAAAACCAAAAACCCACTACCGTTGAGTTGATTGTGACTCATAGCGACCCTAGAGGACAGAGTAGAACTGCCCTGTAGAGCTTCCAAGGAGCGCCTGGGTGGATTTGAACTGCCAATCTTTTGGTTAGCAGCCGTAGCACTTAACCACTATGCCACCAGGGTTTCCTTTTTGGCTTTAAACAACAATAATATATTTTCTCACAGTTTTGAAAGTCAGAAGTCCAAATGAGGACATCAGTTTTTGGCTTGTTTTGTTATTTTATTACTGTTGTTGTTGAAAATGTACACAGTAGAACATATACCATTCAACAATTTCTACATGTATAATTCAGTGACATTGATTACATTCCTCACGTTGTGCAACCATTCTCACCCTCCTTTTCCAAACTGTTCCTCCCTCAATAATATAAACTCACTACCCCTAAAGTTTCCTATCTAATCTTTCATGTAACTGTTGTCAATTTGATCCCATATAAACAGTTCTTAAAACATCACAATGCTCAAGGCAGACATTATTTTTTACTAGTTAAGCTGAACTGTAGTTTGGTTTAAAGAAAAATTCAGAAGATATTTTTGGTTTAAGGTTTAAATATTATCTCAGGTCAAGAGTTTCCAGACTCCATAGCTCTAGAAATTATGGCTTCCATAAGAATTTGAAATTCTCTTCTGATTTTCCCCCTTTTGATCAGGATTATTCGATAGAATCTTTGATCAAAATGTTCAGTAATGGTAGCCGGGCACCATCCAGTTCTTGTCTCCTGACAAAGGAGGGAGATGTTTATGGAGGCAATTTGCCACGCATTCCATTTCCACCTCCTGTTCCTGACTCTCCTTCTTGTGTTGCTCCAGTGCCTAGAGACCAATTCTTATACTTTGGATGGCCATTTGCAAGCTTTTACGATACCAGGCACTATGCAACTAATTAGGAAGTAGAACAGAAGCACTCAACACAATATTAGGCCAATTAACTGGAATGACTCACGAAACCATGACCCTAGGTCTCCAAACCAAGGAACCAAATCCTACGAGGTGTTTGGTTGCACATAAGCAGCCTAAGCAGCTGCTCTTTTTTGTTGTTACTGTTGAAAATGTATCTTATACAATATTTGCCAATTCAACTTATTGACATCAATTACATTAATCAGCTATGCAACCATTTCCCTTAACTAATGGGAATCTTCCATCACCATAAACAGAAACTCAGTGCTCCACATGCAATCCCCTCCTTCCCCTCCCTTCTGCCCCTGCTAACCACTAATAAACTTTTCCTGTTCTTGCCTTTTTATATAAGTCAGGTTATACAATATTCATCCTTTTGTGATTGACTTATTTCACTTAGTATAATGTCTTCAAGCTCCATCTCTTTCTAGATGAGTAGTATTCCACTGTATGTATATACCACATTTTGTTTATTTAGTCATCCATTGATAAGCACTTAGGTTGTTTCCACCTCTTGGTTATCGTGAATAGTGCTGCAATGCACACTGGCATACATATGTCGGCTGGCATCACTGCTTTCAAGTCCCTTTGGTATATTCTTAGCAGTGGAATTGCAAGGTCAATGCTAGAATCTAGGTGTGAGTATATGGGTATTTACAGTAGAATTTCAACTCTTCTGTATGTTTGCATATGTTCCTAAGAAAATGATGAAGAAAACAACAGTAACACTCAGATCCAGGCTATGGAAATTCTATAAGAAAGTAGCCTGAATGCTACAAAAATGACAATGTCATAAAAGACACAAAAGTGAGGAACGACCATAGAATAAGAGACTAGAGAGATATAACAGGAAAAAAATCTGAATATAAAAAACCCAAAGAGAAAAAAACCACACCCAGTGCTGTCAAGTCGATTCTGACTCGTAGCGACCCTACAGGACAGAGTAGAACTGCCCCATAGAGTTTCCAAGAAGTGCCTGGAGGATTTGAACTGCCGACCCTTTGGTTAGCAGCTGTAGCACTTAACAAATACGCCACTAGGGTTTCCAATCTGAATATACGCATTATATTTCTATTAGACATGATCTTATCAATGATAAATTTCTTGGTTGTGAACAATGGTATTATGGTTATTTATGAGACTGTCTTTGTTCTCAGGAGATACACGGTACAGTGTTTAGGAATAAAACGTCAAGAAGCCTGCAACTTACTTTCGATTGATTCAGGAAAAGAAAGTAGGTATATGCAGGCGTACATGTGCGCACACATACCCACAGTGGCATGTGTATCTGTGTGGATACATGGGTAACAAATATGGCAACTGATGAATTTAGGTAAAGGATATATGGGTCCTAGTACTGTTCATTCAGCTTATCTGTTGTTTGAAATTTTTCAAACTAAAAACGGTGGGGAGAGGGGGTAGTTCCCAGGTGAATCAGCACTATGAACAATATTGCCAAATTAGGCACTGACCTCATCTCCCTTCACTCTCTCCTTCATATACTAAGCTCCAACCATGCTTGTCTTCTTTCCGCCCCTCAAATAAAACAAGCCTGTCGCAATTTCAGGATCTTAGCCTTTGTTGGTTTTCCTTGTACCTGGGATACTCTTTCCCCAGATCTTCCATTCCACTGCTTCCTCCTAATCATTCAGGCCTCAACTCAAACATAACCTTCTCAAAGAGGCCTTTTCACCAACCACGTTAGCTAAAGGAGATTGCCGTCACGCTCTACCATATTACTGTTTTTTCTTTGCAGTAATAATCAATAACTGAAATGCTTGTAAATGGCTTTTTTGGTGTTTACTTTTGATTCCCTCTCCTCTAGAACATAAACTACAGGCAAAGACTATCTATCAGCTGTTCTGTCCTCGTAGGGTATCCCTCCTTCTCTTCCGTAGCCTGCTTTCTATGACTGAGAAGAATCTGTTGGCATTCTTTTTTGCATTCAGAAAAGGCTAAACTGGAACCAGTAAAGCAAGTGATAATTTTTTCCAGAGAAGCAGCTGCAGCAGAAAGGAGGGTAGAGCATTTGATGGTAACAGAAACTGGAGTGGGTCAAGGGACAGTCCTGCACTGGAAGGCAGTGCAAGTACATAACAGCTATAACGATGGCTGATTGTTTACGGACACAATAGCTATGAAGCTAGACCCAAACCAGCAACAGGCAGATTTTTACCAGAAACTGAACAAACCTCCCAAACATTTGGGTTAAGTTTAAAAGTTGGTGTTGTGCTAAGACCTAGTGAAAATTCAGGGTCAGCGCTCCATTAATCCAGTTAAGATCTGAATTTATTTTAATAAAGTTAGACACTCTTAATTTCTTTCCACTCTTCCCATTGATTTATCTAATCTTTTCCTGACTTTGTCTAGTCTACGATCTAATATTTTAATCTATCGTATGCTAAACCCTATGTTTAGACTTTAAAAGACGGTGGTTTTTGCCTTCTCTGTGGCTATTTTATACATTTTTGGAAACAGCATGTGCCCGTAAAATAGTGAAAAACAATGGCTATAGAGGAATCTGAGATCAAGAACAAGAAGTAATAATGATAGTTCATATTTACTGATTTCTTACTGTATGCCAGACTCTGATCTAAGGATTTTACATGAACTAACTCATTTGGTCTTCACAAACTTTATGAGGTATTAGTCCTATTTTACAGATATAGAAGCTGAAACACAGAGAAGGGAAAGTACCTTAACCAATGTTACACAACCAGTAAGTGGCAAGGCTAGGATTCAAACCAGGCCAAATGATTCCAGAGCCCTTGTTCTAAACTCTACCACCTCTCAACACAGCACGGTAAGGCTTTACAACCCCATGAAACTTCTGAAGCAGCCAAAATTTTAGAAATGGGAAGGCAAATTAGCTAACTATAATAACTATAGTTACTGATATTGATCCTTAAACTTGGCTGATGCTCCTTGACACAGCAAAGGGCAAAACAGAATAATGAATAAACACAACTATTTAAAAAGAATGCCCACAGGTTATTTCCAAGAACGTGATATGAAAGTATATGACACATTTAAAAACATTAAAAGACTACTGCTCAGTCACCATTTTTACTAGAATTCAGCTAATTCCCCAAGGACCTAAATCTTTATATCCCTGACAGCTTTCAGCATATTTTATTTCTCCTATGACATTCACAGGATATTTTCTATAATCATATTCTGATACAAAACTTACAACTAGATTCTATTCCTTAATAGCTGTTAATGTTTTGCAACACAGAGCCCTGAAAGTAGAGCAACAGTGTGTTCCGCAGAATCTACATAGTTCTTTATACATTTTGCAAGTGGCATCAGGTGATTTCTGAAGGCAATTATGAAACCATTCTACTGTTCTAGAGGCTACATAGCTTTCATCAAACTTAAAATGGAAAAGGGGAAAAGCTCCGAAGTACTCAACATATCAAAATTAATCCCTGCAAAGCTCAGGAAATGCAAAAAGAACTGTTCAATGAAAGGGCATCATATTATGTAGCTTTACTTGTTTCTAAGTATTGATGATAAAAATTCTATAATGTATACACTTATAACATCAAACACTCCCATGTAATGTCAATCTAAAGGCATCTAAAGGTTTATCTTTATTAAAACACACAACTGCCCATAAAAAAAGCAAAAAAAAAAAAAAACAATGAATAAGGTTTTCTAACCTTTCAAAGTCACCTTGCCTTGTAAATTTTGACAATCTATACACTGCCCAGTTGTTTAGCTGTTTAGAGGTCATTCCTCTTCCATTATCTATCACTGCAATGGCAGGTTTTCCTTGTGCTTCATCAAAAAGCTACGAAAACAAAATAAGTTTATGAAGACAGGAAAAGTCAAACCAGTATGAAAAACATGAAACGTTAAGCATAATAAAGAGATTTAATGGCCTCCCTCAAACATTACTGGTGGAAATGTAAATTAACACAGCTTTCTGAAAGACTCTTCAGCTATATGTTTCAAAAGCCTTAGGATTCTACATGCTCATTAGCCTAGAAACGTCATTTCTCAGAATTTAACTTAAGGAATTAGTAAAAAAATATGCACAAAGACCTGTAAGGCTGTCCATCATCCGAGCATTGCTTACGATGGCAAAAAATACAGGAAAAATCTAAATGTTCAACAACAGAAGACTGACTACACAATTTATAATACAGCCAATAAACCGTTCTGCAGGAATGCAATACAATACTGCAATACATTAATGATTTGGAAATGTCTACAATGGACTGCTAAGGGAAAGTAGACTACAAAATGTACAATATGATCACACATACATGCAAAGATGTATGCACAGAAAAAAAGGAAGGACCCATGAAAAAATTTTACCAATGGATAAAGAGACATCAGATAATTATTTCTGCTTTTATTTTCTAATTTTTCTCAAACAAATCTACACTACTTTTATGAAAGAAAAAGTTAAACTGCTTTTGAGTATTCTTTTCTTACCAGTTTGATCTGTATTCTTCTTATGCCATTGTTACGAGAAGTAGCAGACAATGAATTGTCAATTAATTCTGCCAGAGCAAATGCTGGAAGAGAATGAAAAATGTTATTGCTTAACTTTTCCCTTCCAAATACTTCATATAAAAGTTCAAAGTAGAAGAAACGCTCAACTACCTTAAGCCATCACTTTTATTTTCCAAAGAGCTAGAATTAAAGTATTATCCTGATCCTAACGATAAAACAAACATTTAACAAAAAAACCAAACCCGTTGCTGTTGAGTCGATTCCAACTCATAGCGACCATACAGGACAGAGTAGAACTGCCCCATAGAGTTTCCCAGGAGCACCTGGTGGATTCGAACTGCCAACCTTTTGGTTAGCAGCCGTAGCACTTAACCACTACATCACCAGGATTTCCATCCTAATGATACAATACTTAATAAAGGTTATCATCGCCAATCACCACCAGCATAAAAAAGCAGTCATCAAGCACTACTTGTATGGCTATATACGGCAAGAGTCAGCCAGCCATGATTCCTGGCTTCAAGGAGTTTACAACTAAAGACAGACATACAGACACAGGAGATAAACAGAAGGCCATAACAATCAAATCAAGTAGTGGTCTGTGGTATGAAATTATATCATGCAGAAGTCAAAACTGGGCACATTTAGAAGTATGGGGCATATAAGAAGCAATTCTAAAAGTGTCTCTTAAAAGCTAACTTAGATATAGAATTCTTATGACTAACAGAAACCCGTCAGACAGCTGAACGCATCTGCTTCACTGACAGAACTGCTACTGATTCCCCACCACGCAACCAAGCTGACATTGTTTCTCACTGGCTCCGCACTAACCAATGCTCTCCTTTCTTCAAGCTCGCTATTCAAATTATTTCCTGCTTTTATTCCCTTAGCTGAAAAGAAAGGGTAACATGCCAAATTTATGTCACTTACTTCTACTGAAGCTTAACCCAACTAAAGCTGTAATTATTCTGCAAGGTAGCACTCCGGCAGAGTGCACTCACCTTTAGCACTTAAGGGTGGTGATATCAGTTTTGTTAAACTAGTGAGAAGGGAGCTATAACAAATCAGATATGTACAAGGATCTGGCTAAGGGTAATACTCTAGAAAATGGAGAAGGGACATAGTAGGAAATGGGAGGAAAAGAGACTTAAGTGAAACATAGAAGCAAGATTTGAATAGAACTTAATATCTGATTAGATTAAAAAAAGGAGATACCCTTCAGCCAAAGACTAGACAGGTCTATAAAACAAACAATAACATAGTTGAGTGAGGAACATGCTTCTTAGTTCAAAAGGGCAACTCCTGCCCAGAAGCAATGATGACAAGGCAGGGACAGGAAACATGGATGGGTGGAAAAGAGGAATTAGGGTGTGGAAGGGAGGAGTGTTTTGACACACTGCAGGGACTGCAACCCATGTCACAAAACAATTTGTGTATAAATTGCTGAATGAGAAAAAAAAAGAAAAGAGAAAAAAAAGTCAAACATGGTTTTAAATTTTTGCCTTCAGGATGCTGAGTAAATGTTAATATTTCCCATCAAGGGAAAATTTATAGGGGAGGAAACAAAAATTCAGTTTTAGATACTGTGCCCTATCAAGCTGAATGAGCAGAGGCACTTCCTAGGAAGACAGCAGATTCCATGCTTAATTTAAATAATAAAGACAGCCAGAGATAAAGATTTGTGCTTCAGTGGCATAGATATAATAGTTCAGGCTTGAATCAGCTCACTAAGAGAAAAGCACAAAAAGAAATGATCAGTATGAGCTGACAAAACATCCACCAGGCAGATGGTCAAGAAGAATCAGAAGCAACACCGAAGGCAAAAAAAAACAGAGGTAAAGAAAGATCAAGAATGTAGAGTCAAGTCACAGAAATCATGCCAAGAGTATAAACAGTGATTACCTTATTCATATAATGACAGTGGGAATGAAAACCGGTATGACCAATCTGGAAGGTAATTAAACAGCCTATATCAAAAGTCTTAGATACAAATATATCCTCTGTCTCCACAACTGCACACTTAGAAATTTATCTCCAAAGAAAGAGTAAAATTAATCCAATATTCAAACATTTAAGAACCTATGATGTGCCAGGCATTGTTCTAGAAACTAGGCAACACAGACAAAAATTCTGTTTTTGTGCACTTAATATTCTAGCGGAGGAAGACAAGAAATTATGTATAATCATAATAAATGAGTAAATTCTACAATGCCTGAGAACAATATATGCTATGGAGAAGAACAGCAGGGAAAAGGGATCAAACTGCAGGTAGGGCATAGGGGGCATAGAGTTGCAATTTTAAATAAGGTGATCAAGGTAAGCTTTGTTGAGAAGGTATAAGATAAAAAAGACCTGAATGAGGTGAGGGAATGAGACAAGGGGCTATCTGCCGGAAGAGCATTCCAGCAGGGGGTCTGAAGCTAAGACTATGACTGGCAAGTTGGAGGAATAGCAAGGAGGCCAGTGTGGCAGTGTGGTCAGGGAGGTACAAAGCAGGATTGCTAAGGCCTTTTAGGTACTTATAAAGACTTTGGCAAAAGTGAAAATGGGAGTCATAGATGTTTTCAACAGAGGACTGACACAATCTACTTATCAGTCCCTATGCAGGCAGGGATGGAGAGAAAGAGACCAGTCAAGAGGCCACTGTATAATCCAGGTAAGATATGATAGCACCTCAGACCAAGTCGCAGCAATGGAGGCTGTGAGAAATGGTCATTTCTAGATGAACACTTAAGATAGTGTTAATAGGATTTCCTGACAAACTGAATGTGAGGCATGAGACAAAGAAGAATCAATTTGGCCTGAGCAATTGGAAGGATGAAGTGATCATCTGAGATGAGGAAAACCATGAGCAGTATAGGACTGAGTAAAGAGATCAGGGTTCCTGTTTTATACACAGTGAAGATCCCACATGGGCAGCTGGGTAGACAAAATTGGAATTCAGGAGAGAAGTCTGGCACTATTTTCAATATTTAATTTAAAATGACTGTTTCTCACCATCTCCACTTGTGAGTCACTGTGACAAAGGTGGTATTTAAAGCTATGAGAATGAATGGGACCACCAAGTGAAGAAGTGAGAGAGAAGACGAAGTACCAACGGTTAAGCCATGAGGCATTTCAACATTAACAAGGTGGTATAAGAGGGACGAGGGCAGCCAGCGAGATAGGAGGAAAATCAAGAGAGTGCGTCTCTCAAAAGCCAAGTGAAGAAAGTGTATCAAAGAGGAAGAAGTGTCAAAGGATGCCATAATTGAATGAGAACTGAAAATTGATCACTGGAGTTAGTCACTGGTGACCCTGCAAAAAGTAAGTATAGTACAGTGGTTGGGAAACACCACGTCCAAGTGAGCAGGATAGAACAGGAGGAGGAGAGGCACTCCAGAGAGTGAACACAGAAAGTTCTTCTGAGTTTTGCTGTAAAAGGAAGCAAAACGATTGGACAGACTGTTGGGGTAAGTGATAAGATTTTTAAGATGGGAGAAACACGAGCTTGGTTGTACAAAGAGAACAATGTAGGAAGTAATAAACGCACTATTAAGAGTTCAAGCTTTGAACTCACACTGCTAGGGTTCAAATCCTGCCCCACTGCTTATTAGCAGTGTGTCCTTTGGCAAGCTACTTAAAATCTCTTAGCATCAGTTTCTTCTGCAAAATAGAGTTAATTACATTACCTACCAAACAGGATTAAGGATTAAGTGAAGTAACGTGTACAGGGCACTTGGTACAGTGCCAGGCACTGCAGCTGACAGCAGTAAAAGCAGTAGTAATAGTTAAGGAAAGAACGTGCACGAAAATTTAATCACAAAAATATTCAGTCATTTGTAACAATAAAATCACTGAAAACAACCTTAATGTCTGCTATGGATTGAATTACATCCTCCCAAAATATGTGTTATAAATCCTAACCTCTAGCCTATGGTTATAATCCCATTTCCGAATGGGTTGTCTTTGTCATGTTGATGAGGCAGAATTAGTGTAGACTGTAACTTTTGAGATATAAAAGAGATTAAACAAGCCAGCAGAGGAAAGATGGGGCAAGACAGATGACAACATCTAATAATAGGAGACAACTGTTCAAATAAATTGTTACCTAAATACAACTGAAAACATATATTGACATAGAAAGATGTTCCTTTTATTTTTAAGCTAAAAAAAAGGGTAAAAAAGTATGCACAGAATAAAACCATCTAAAGAAAAAAAACAATACGAAAAGGTCTGAAGGGTAAACACTGAAGCGTCTGTGGTGGTTACCGCATTTTAATGCAAACACACACCTTCTGTATTTGTTTGCCAACCAAGCCCTCTCCTCTCTCAAGGTATTTTTATAAGCACCGCTATGCCAATACATTTTTTTATGTATTAGCATAGTATGCTTATGAAAATATCTTGTTGGGGGACGGCGTTATTTGCATAAAAATACAGTATAACTGGGTGGTAGAGATGCAAATGTTCGTTATGTTCTTTTTGCATGTCTATGCTTCCTAAAATTTCCCACAAACGATTACAATGATAAGAAATATTTCTAATAAGAACGTTTATAGTGAACATCTAAGCAGTATTAAACATTTTGGCAAGGTCCAGAGAGGGAAGAGTGAGTGGGTAAACTGACTAATTTGTAAAGATCTAGCAAACAGTCCAGTGACAAGTAGTAAAGGTGGAACGAAATGACAAAGAAATGGAGACAAGAACACTACTTACTTGTGCAGTTCAGCTATATAAGTACACAAGGTAAAGCAAATATTTTCTCAATTTGGGAGAGGTTTATAGGACGCCAAGAAGAACAAATCAGGAAAGGGGCGTATACGGGAGATGAAAAGACATGTAGGCATGAGACCCTCATGAGGTGTAAAAGAATGAATTCTAGTACTAGGCTAGCTTTAAAAAACAGGTATCTTTACTTTGAAGTAAAATGACTTAAGTAGAAAAAGAAATACATAGTGATGAAGAGGTTGGGGTACGAAAGCTTGCAATGAGTGGACACTGTCTTCTCATAAAGTAGAATGAGAGAATTTATGAAAACTGAAAGAATGGGACAAGAAACTAAGGGATAAAGAAGAGTAATAGTTCACCAAAATTAGTATGGATGGAATACTTACGCAAAGGATTTTGTCCTTCACTTGCATAATATTCATACATGCCACTTTTAACCAGTGTGTCATAGTGAGGTAGGAAGTCAATTCGTTCTTTTGTAGCTGACAGTAGTAACTGATTGACTGACTGCAACAAGTAGAGAGTGACTCCGTCTTTAACAGTTTCATCTGCAATCAAGAGGTAAAATCCTAAGTGCTAGGCTAACACCAGAAACTCAATGAACTTACAATTTTGCAAACTGTACCTATGAATTATTTTTAAAGATGGCATAGGCAAATCTCAAAACAATGGAGCTATCTACAAATTCAGTTGTGTTTTGCTAAGGGTACCATGGAATGGGCCCAAACACATCCATTTATGTGAAATACTCAATTCTTATTAAGTTAAACTATCACAACAGATCAGATGAAAATTTGGATTAGAGTGGTATTAACATGAATAGAGAAGGCTGGTTAAATTCAAAAGAAATGAGGCATGAAAACATGACAGGTCTTTGTAACTAATTAGATTTTTTAAAAATTAAAAAAAAAAAGATAATGAAAGAATCCAAGTAGGTGTGGAGAATTAGTTTTTTAAGGACCTAAACAAAGGATCTGTGCGAGGTGTTGGGCAAGGTCTCATCTTCTGTAGCCACAGCTGTTATCAACTATTTTCCCATCATCTTGCTTCAAATACATGACCTTTGAGCAAACTGTACACATATAGTCAGTTTCTTCCTCCATTCCAACAATCATTAATAGTTTTAATATACATGTGTGTAATAAAATAGTTACCGCTCTATCATGCACATATTAAATATAAAAGCATGAACTTAACACTGTTTACTTACCAAAATTATCACAGGTAATTTCTTTCCTACTTGTTGTTGTAATAACAAATTTCTCTTCAGGTGAAATGCCAAGAGTCTATCCAAAATAAGACAAATAAAATCAATTATTATACAAAAGAGATAAATGAACTAATGAAATTTACAAGAATATAGAACTACTGATAATATATTATCATCTTACTAGGTCTGTCTAGAAAATATAAGACTCAGTATTTTAAAAAATTTTTCCCTTGCATAATTAACATAGCACAATCTATCTAATTTTTTTTTTGCTACTATATGCCACTTAAGAACACTAGTGATCAGGTGGTTTTAACAATCATCAGAGGAGCCCTGGTGGTGCAATGGTTAAGTATTCAGCTACTAACCAAAAGGCTGGCAATTCAAACCCATGCAACAGCTCCAGAGGCGACCTGGGGATCTGCTCCCAAATGATTACAGGCTACACAACCATATGGGGCAGTTCCATACTGTCACATAGGGTCATTCTGAGTCAGGATTGACTTGATGGCAACTAACAATACTACATTCATCAGTAGGGTCCACCCAGACAAAGGGCATATTATTTCATGTCAATATAGACATACTCAACTTTTCTGGAGCACAGCATTAATGTAACATTTATTGTTTATACAGATTAAATATTTAAATACATAAAAATAAAACAAAAATACTAGAAAAAATGGGTTAATATTTTATATCATTGAGAATAGCTCTGGTATACAGAGTATTTGGAAAATAAGCATATTTTAAAGAATCTTTATATTTATTATAATCCCTTCCAAAAAAGTAATTTTAAAAAGTTAAGGCAAATTATATATTGCAGGGCAAACTGCAACAAGAGACAAAGGGTTATTATCCTTAATAGACAAAAAACCCTCATAAATCAGTAAGATTAAGATCACCAAAGATGAGCAGAAAGGACATGAACAATCAACAAAAGGAGAAAATACAACTGACCAATAAATACATGAAAAAAAATGTGAAAACTAAGGTCCCCGAGTGGCAAATGATTTGTGCTCTGCTAGTAACCAAAAGGTTGGTGGTCTGAAACCACCCAGCTGCAATGAGCAAGAAAAAGACCTGGTGATCTTATTCTGTAAAGATTAACCCATTGCTATCAAATTGATTTCGACTCATAGCAACCCTACAGGGCAGAGGAGAACTGCCTCTTAGGGTTTCTGAGGCTGTAATCTTTATAGGAGCAGACTGCCACATCTTTCTCCCATAGAGTGGCTAGTGGGTTTGAACCATCAACACTTCAATTGGCAGACAAGCACTTAACCACTGCGCTGCCAGGGATCCTTCCGTAAAGACTAAAACCAAGAAAACCCTATAGAGTTCTACTCTGTAACATATGGGGTCTCCTAAGTCACTAAAGAACAACAGAAAAATCAACAAGACAGCAGGGGTTCACTAATTAAAAAAAAAAAAAAAGTGAACTCTCACGATCTCATGACTAACCAAAAAACTGAGAATCAGTAGAATGAGTTAACGTTTTCATTTAAAGCTTATATATCTTTAAAAATTTAAAAAAATACAGGCTCTTTCTAAAATGAAACAATGTCAGAGGCATAAACAGTTAAGAAGAAAGGCTGACTTCTGCTTCAGGTAATGATAGTATAGGTAATCTAGACCAACCTCACCAGAGACAACTAAAAAACCTAGCCTAATAACATGCTAATCTTGAATGACACTAAAAATCCTTATTGGTCACTAGGGGAACTAAGTTGATGACCAACTGCTTACCCTTAACACCAACAAACGAAAGGGGATGAATACAGCATTTATCCTGTTTCTTTTGTACCCATGGCATTTTAAGTGTAACCAAGTAGCTCTAGTTGACAATGCAAGGTTCATCAATAAATGAACAACCAGATCAAAACCTTATTATGGCGACAAGAGACAGAAAGGGCCACATAAACCAGAGACTACATCAGCCTGAGACCAGAAGAACTAGATGGTATCCAGCTACAACCAATGACTGCCCTGACAGATAACACAACAGAGAACCCCTGAGGGAGCAGGAGAACAGTGGGATGCAGACCCCAAATCCTCGTTAAAAAGACCAGACTTAATGGTGTGACTGAGACTAGAAGGATCCTGGTGGTCATGGTCCCCAAACCTTCTGTTGGCCCGGGACAGGAACCATTCCCGAAGACAACTCATCAGACATGGAAGGGACTGGGCAATGGGTTGGAGAGAGATGCTGATGAAGAGTGAGCTACTTGTTCCAGAAGGACACTTCAGACTGTGTTGGCATCTCCTGTCTGGAGGGGAGATAGGAGGGTAGAGAGGGTTAGAAACCGGCAAAATTGTTACGAAAGGAGAGACAGGAAGGAGGGAGCGGGCTGACTTATTAGGGGGAAAGTAAGTGGGAGTATGGAGTAAGGTGCATATAAGCTTATATGTGACAGACTGACTTGATTTGTAAACTTTCACTTAGAGCACAATAAAAATTATTAAAAACAAAAAACAAAGTACATGAGACAAAGTCTCACCATTCCAGCTTCTAAGAAGCATTCTGATTGTACTTCTTCCAAGACAGATTTGTTTACCTGTGTTTTCTTGACTATGCAAAGGCATTCCGTTGTGTGGATCATAACAAAAATACGGATAACAGTGCGAAGAAGGGAAATTCCAGAACACTAAATTGTGCTCATGAGGAATCTCTACATAGACTAAGAGACAGTTGTTCAAACAGAACGGGGGATACTGCGTGGTTTCAAGTCAGGAAAGGTGTGCATCAGGGTTGTATCCTTTCACCATACTCATTCAATCTGTATGCCAAGCAAAAAATCCAAGCTGGACTATAAGAAGAACTCGGCATCAAGATTGGAGGAAGACGCATTAACAACCTGCAATACACAGATGACACAGCCTTGCTTGCTGAAAGTGAAGAAGACTTGAAGCACTTACTGGTGAAGATCAAAGACTACAGCCTTCACTGTAGATTGCACCTTAGCATAAAGAAAACAAAAATCCTAAAAAAAAATCCTCACAACTGGACCAACTAGCAACATCATGACAAATGGAGAACATATTGAAGTTGTCAAGGATTTCATTTTACATGGATATGCAATTAACGCCCATGGAGGCAGCAGTCAAGAGATCAAACAACGAATTGCACTGGGCAAATGTGCTGCAAAAGACCTCTTTAAAATATTAAAAGGAAAAGATGTCACTCTGAGGACTAAGGTGCGCCTGACCTAAGCCATGGTATTTTCAATCACCTCATATGTATGTGAAAGTTGGACAACGAATAAGGAAGACCAAAGAAGAACTGATGCTTCTGAATTATGGTGTTGGCGAAGAATGCTGAATACAACATGGACTGCCAGAAGCATGAACAAATCTGTCTTGGAAGCCATACAGCCAGAATGCTCCTCAGAAGCAAGGATGGCAAGGCTTCACCTCACATACTTTGGACATGTTATCAGGAGGGACTAGTCCCTGGAGAAGGACATCAGGCTTGGTAAAGTAGAGGGGCAGTAAAAGAGGAAGACCCTGAACGAGAAAGACTGACCCAGTGGATGCAACAATGGGCTCAAACATTTGACGACTGTGAGGATGGTTCTAGACCAGGCAGTGTTTTGTTCTGTTGTATGCAGGGTTGTTACGCGTCAGAACCAATTCAGTGGCAGCTAAGAACAACAACACTGGTTAACACAACTTGCGCTACTCAAAATAACATACACCCTTATCTTGCACTGAAAGACAAGATAAGATCCAATTTATCACTCTAGATTTATAAGAAATCTATGGAGAAATTTTTCTAAAATCTTAATGTCAGGAAAACTTTGCTTCTCCTAGCAGTTGGTATATTTTTATTTTACGGATATTGTGAATTTTATATCAGTTCTATTTACTTCTTTGTTTTGACCACCAGGAAACTCAAAGCTGATTTCATGGCTCAGCATTGGTAGCAATCTTATTATCAAATGCACTTCCATCAATGGGTTGGAGAGAGACACTGGTGAGGAGTGAGCTTCTTGGATTAGGTGTACACTTGAGACTATGCTGGCATCTACTGCCTGGAGGCAAGATGAGAGGGTAGAGGGGGTTAGAAGCTGGCGAACGGGACATGAAAAGACAGAGTGTCTCATTAGGGGTAAAGCAATTGGGAGCATGTAGCAAGGTGTATATAAGTTTTTGTGTGAGAGGCTAACTTGTAAACTTCCACTTAAAGCACAATAAAAATTAAAAAAAAAATACACTTCCATTTATTAACTTTATTTAGGTTCCACATTACCAGTCTACATCTGTCTCCCTCTACTTTTTTTACTTTTCATCTATTGGTATTTTTAACATACTATGCCCATATAAGCAAAGTCCCTAGGTGATGTAAACTGTTATAACATGCTCAGCTGCTAACCAAAAGGTTGGAGGCTCAAGTCCACCCAGAGGCAATGATCTCAAAAGAGGGGTCTAGCGATCTACTTCTGAAAAATCAGCCACTGAAAACCTACGGAGCATACTTCTCCTATGACACACACTGGGTTACCATGAGTTGGAATGGACTCCACGCCAACAGATTTAACTGGTTGTCTTAGTTTCTTCGTGATGCTATAACAGAAATACCACAAGTGGGTAGCTTTAACAAACATAAATTTATGTTCTCACAGTTTAGGAGGTTAGAAGTCTGTATTCAGGGATCTGGCTCTACAGGGAAGCCCTCTCTCTCTGTAGGCCCTGGGAGAAGTCCTTGTCTCTTTTCAGCTTCGGTTCTTCAGTTCCTTGGCAATCTTCATGTGGCATATATCTTCCCCTCCGTTTGTGTTTTCTTGCTTCTGTGCCTGAACTCCTTTTTTTTTTTTAATATATAATTTTTATTGAGCTTCAAGTGAATGTTTACAAATCAAGTCAGTCTGTCACATGTAAGTTTATATACACCTTACTCCATACTTCCACTTTCTCTCCCCCTAATGAGTCAGCCCTTCCAGTCTCTCCTTTCGTGACAATTTTGCCAGCTTCCAACCTTCTCTACCCTCCCATCCCCCCTCCAGACAGGAGATGCCAACACAGTCTCAAGTGTCCATCTGATACAAATAGCTCACTCTTCAACAGCATCTCTCTCCTACCCACTGTCCAGTCCCTTCCATGTCTGATGAGTTGTCTTCGGGGATGGTTCCTGTCCTGGGCCAACAGAAGGATTGGGGACCGTGACCGCTAGGATTCCTCTAGTCTCAGTCAGACCATTAAGTATGGTCTTTTTATGAGAATTTGGGGTCTGCATCCCACTATTCTCCTGCTCCCTCAGGGGTTCTCTGTTGTGCTCCTTGTCAGGGCAGTCATCAGTTGTGGCCGGGCACCAACTAGTTCTTCTGGTCTCAGGATGATGTAGGTCTCTGGTTCATGTGGCCCTTTCTGTCTCTTGGGCTCATAGTTATCATGTGACCTTGGTGTTCTTTATTCTCCTTTGATCCAGGTGGGTTGAGACCAATTGATGCATCTGAGATGGCCGCTTGTTAGCATTTAAGACCCCAGACGCCACATTTCAAAGTGGGATGCAGAATGTTTTCATAATAGAATTATTTTGCCAATTGACTTAGATGTCCCCTTAAACCATGGTCCCCAAAACCCCGCCCTTGCTCCGCTGACCTTTGAAGCATTCAGTTTATCCCGGAAATGTCTTTGCTTTTGGTTCAGTCCAGTTGAGCTGACCTTCCGTGTATTGAGTATTGTCCTTCCCTTCACCTAATGAACTCCTCCTTTTATATCTCAAAAGTGACAGGCTTAAAACACACTCTATACTGATCTGGCCTCATTAACATAATAAAGAAAACCCTCTTCCCAGATAGGATTATATTCACACATACAGTGGTTAGAGGAGCCTTGGCAGCACAGTGGTGAAGCGTTCTGCTGCGAACCAAAAGGTCTTCGGTTCAAACCCACCTTCCACTTCATGGGAGAAAGATGTGACAGTCTGCTTCCATAATGATTACAGCCTTGGAAACCCTGTGAGACGGTTCTACTCTGTCCTATAAGGTTGCTATGAGTCTGAATCAACTCAAAGGTGGTGGACATGGTTTTCCGGTTTGTAGTGATTAGGATTTACAACATGTATTTTTAGGGGACACAATTCAATCTATAACACTGATTTACCCGTATTAGCTACCCTAATTTTTTTTTTCTGTAAAAAGCAAGAGATTGTAAATCTTCATCTAAAGTACAAAAAAAAAAAAAGCAAGAGATTGTTTTGTTTATTGAAACAGCTATAAAATGACTACTAGATAAGGTTCCTGCCCTCAACAGGCTCACAGTTAATTTTTAAAAAGTACAATCATATAAACACGATGCAGCAATGCCATCTTGGAGCACAGCCATCAATAACCCCGGACAGGGAGTACAGGAAGGCAATTTCACAGAGCTCCCAACAAGAGACAGAGCACCCAGTAACCAGACAAACATGCTTTCTCACCCCTCAACTCTCTTGCCCCATACACCACCTCCAAAGCTTCTGTCAGGCAACGCCAAGTCACCTTGTCTAGAGAGACTTGAGCCCACCGCCATTCCAGGTCCTCCCCATCCCCACCCTCCTCACCAGCTGGCTCCTACTCTGTGATTTTTATTTTTATTCCTTTTCTTTCTGTCTTGCACCTAGCCCCGTACCATACCTCTATCCCTTTTTGCCAACCTTTGCCACACCTCCCTGGCTAAAGTGATGCTGGCCCACCACAAGCCTCGGTCTGCCCCAGCCCCACCTGCCACCTCCTGCTACACCATTTTATCTCCCTTTCTTCTTTCTCTTTCTCCTTCTCACCTAGCCCATACATCACCTCTACTCCTTTCTGCCAAGCTATGACGCACCACCTTGGAAAAAGAGATGCTGGCCTGACACCAGCCCATGTCTGCCCCACCCCACCTACTGGCTTCTGCCACATCATTTTTTTCCCCACTTTCTCCCTTTACTTTCTCCCTCCCACCTAGCCCCGTATGCCACCTCTCCCTATTCCTGCCAGTCCCACCACAGATAAAGAACCACAGGCCTGCTGCCAGCAGGTTTCCCTGCTTCCACCTGCCTCACCATTACATTTTTTTCCCATCTTCTCCTTTTCCTTATCTCCGCCTTTTCCTTCTCACTTCCACCTAGTCCCGTACCCTACCTCCATCCATTCCTGCCAGGCCATACCAAGCAACCTAGGCTGGAGAGGCACCACCCTGGGTCTGCCCCACAAGCACCTGATGGATCCCTCTGTGGCATTTTTTTTTCCCCTCTTTCTATTTTTTCTTTCTCCCTCCCACCTAGCCCTGGATGCCACCTCTACCCCTTCCCATCAAGCCTCACCACACCACCACGGGTAGAGAGCTACCCGCCTGCCATCACCCTGGGTCCCATCTACCCTCACCTGCCACACCATTTTTTTGTTTTAATTTTTTTTCTTTCCCTCCCACCTAGCCCCATAAGCCACCTCTCCCCCTTCCCACCAAGTCTTGCCGCACCGCCATGGCTAGGGAGTCACCAGCCCACTGCTTTTTACCTCCCACCTAGCCCCATATGCCACTCTCCCTCTTCTCGCCATCCACCAGTTCCAACCTACCCCAAATGCTGGCCACCCCCTCTTTTTTTTCTACCTCTTTTCTTTGTTCCTACCCTCCTAGCCCCGTACCACAACCTCCTTACCCACCAGACTACACCGTGCTGCCACAGCTAGAGCACCCCCAGCTCAGGCCCACCACCACATCAGGCCCGCACTGCCATGCCCCTTCCACCAACTGACCAGGTGCCGAATGGAGGGAAGTGAGTCTATGCCACTCCCCTTCTGCAGTGGTTAAGACTGTGTGTCAGCTTGGCTGGGCCATGATTCTCAGTGTTTATATGTGATCACTCCCATGACTGAAACTGCTGTAAGTAGCCAATCAGTTGAAAGGGAGTTTCCTTGGAGGTGTGGCCTGTATCCAAATATAAGCGGATGTTCTGGCTTTTTTGCTCACTCCAGATTCTGCAGCTGCCTCCTGTTCGTCTGACCTCTGGCTCTTGGGACTTGAGTTACCAGCTTATCTGCAGACCTTGGGAATCCTTGATCTTCAAAGCCTGAGAATGGGAGCCCTGCTCCCTGGCCTGAGGATCCTGGCTTTGCCAGCCCCTGCGGCTATGTTCCAGCCTCTACAATTGTGTGACCTGTTTCCTTGATATAAATCTCTCTCTACATATATTTCAGTGCATATGAGCAATTGATAGTCTGTTCCACAGTCAGTCCCTGGCCTGGTTCTGACTGATGATATTGAGCTTTTCCATGGTCTCTTTCCACAGATGTAGTCAATTTGATTGTGTGTTCCATCTGGCGAGGTCCATGTGTATAGTTGCCGTTTATGCTGGTGAAAAAAGGTATTTGCAATGAAGAAGTCACTGGTCTTGCAAAATTCTATCATTAGATCTCCAGCACTGTTTCTATCACCAAGGCCATATTTTCCAACTACTGATCTTTCTTCTTTGTTTCCAACTTTCACATTCCAATCACCAGTAATTATCAATGCATCCTGACTACATGTTCGATCAATTTCAGACTGCAGCAGCTGATAAAAATCTTCTATTTCTTCACCTTTGGCCCTAGTGGTTGGTGCATAAATTTGAATAATAGTTGTATTAACTGGTCTTCCTTGGAAGCGTATGGATATCATCTATCACTGACAGCGCTGTACTTCAGGATAGTTCTTGAAACGTTCCCTTTGACGATGAATGCAACACCATTCCTCTTCGAGTTGTCATTCCCAGCATAGTAGACTATATCATTGTCTGATTCAAAATGGCCAATACCAGACCATTTCAGCTCACTAATGCCTAGGATATAGATGTTTATGCGTTCCATTTCATTTTTGATGATTTCCAATTTTCCTAGATTCGTGGTTCGTACATTCCACGTTCTGATTATTAATGGATGTTTGCAGCTATTTCTTCTCATTTTGAGTCATAGCACATCAGCAAATGAAGGTCCTGAAAGCTTTACTCCATCCACATCATTAAGGCTGACTCTACTTTGAGGAGGCAGTTCCTCCCCAGTCCTCTTTTCAGTGCCTTCCAACCTGGCCGGCTCATCTTCCAGCACTATATCAGACAATGTTCCGCTGCTACTCATTAGGTTTTCACCGGCTAACGCTTTTCAGAAGTAGGCTGCTGGGTCCTTGTTCCTTCCCAAGCTGAAACTGAAGAAAATCAGAGCAAGCCCACGAGAGCCAAAATATGACCTTCAGTATATCCCACCTGAATTTAGAGACCATCTGAAGAATAGACTTGACGCATTGAACACTAGCGACCACATACCAGACGAGATGTGGAATGACATCAAAGGCATCATCCATGAAGAAAGCAAGAGGTCACTGAAAAGACAGGAAAGAAAGAAAAGACCAAGATGGATGTCAGAGGAGACTCTGAAACTTGCTCTTGAGCGTCAAGCAGCTAAAGCAAAAGGAAGAACTGATGAAGTAAAAGAACTAAACAGAAGATTTGTTTTTTTTTTTCTTCTCGAGAAGACAAAGTAAATAAAGTATTATAATGATATGTGCAAAGAGCTAGAGATGGAAAACCAAAAGGGAAGAACACGCTCGGTGTTTCTCAAGCTGAACGAACTGAAGAAAAAATTCAAGCCTCCAGTTGCAATAGTGAAGGATTCTATGGGGCAAATGCTGGACGACGCAGGAAACATCAAAAGAAGATGGAAGGAATACACAGAGTCATTATACCAAAAAGAATTAGTCGATGTTCAACCATTTCAAGAGGTGGCATATGATCAGAACAGATGGTACTGAAGGAAGAAGTCCAAGCTGCTCTGAAGGCACTGGAGAAAAACAAGGCTCCAGGAATTAACAGATTATCAATTGAGACGTTTCAACAAACAGATGCAGTGCTGGAGGTGCTCACTCGTCTATGCCAAGAAATATGGAAGACATCTTCCTGGCCAACTGACTGGAAGAGATCCATATTTATGCCTAGTCCCAAGAAAGGTGATCCAACTGAATGCGGAAATTATTGAACAATATCATTAATATCACATGCAAGCAAAATTTTGCTGAAGATCATTCAAAAACGGCTGCAGCAGTATACCAACAGAGAACTGCCAGAAATTCAAGCTGGTTTCAGAAGAGGACGTGGAACCAGGGATATCATTGCTGATGTCAGATGGATCCTGGCTGAAAGCAGAGAATACCAGAAGGATGTTTACCTGTATTTTATTGACTATGCAAAAGCATTCGACTGTGTGGATCGTAACAAACTATGGATAACACTGAGAAGAATGGGAATTCCAGAACACTTAATTGTGCTCATGAGGAACCTTTACATAGATCAAGAGGCAGTTGTTTGGACAGAACAAGAGGATACTGATTGGTTTAAAGTCAGGAAAGGTGTGCGTAAGTGTTGTATTCTTTCACCATACCTATTTAATCTGTATGCTGAACAAATAATCCGAGAAGCTGGACTATATGAAGAAGAAAGGGGCATCAGGATTGGAGGAAGACTCATTAACAACCTGCATTATGCAGATGACACAACCTTGCTTGCTGAAAGTGAAGAGGACTTAAAGCACTTACTAATGAAGATCAAAGACCACAGCATTCAGTATAGACGACACCTCAACATAAAAGAAAAAAAAAATCCTCACAACGGGACCAATGAGCAACATCATGATAAACGGAGAAAAGTTTGAAGTTGTCAAGGATTTCATTTTATTTGGATCCACAATCAACACCCACGGAAGCAGCAGTCAAGAAATCAAAAGATGCATTGCATTGGGCAAATCTGCTGCAAAGGACCTCTTTAAAGTATTGAAGAGCAAAGATGTCACCTTGAAGACTAAGACACGCCTGACCCAAGCCATTGTATTTTCAATCACATCATATGCGTGTGAAAGCTGGACAATGAATAAGGAAGACCGAAGAAGAGCTGACATCTTTGAATTGTGGTGTTGGCAGAGAATATTGAATACACCATGGACTGCCAAAAGAACAAACAAATCTGTCTTGGAAGAAGTGTGGCCAGAATGCTTCTTAGAGGCAAGGATGGCAAGGCTGCGTCTTACATACTTTGGACATGTTGTCAGGAGGGATCAGTCCCTGGAGAAGGACATCATGCTTGGCAGAGTACAGGGGCAGCGGAAAAGAGGAAGACCCTCAACAAGGTGGATTGACACAGTGGCTGCAACCATAAGCTCAAGCATAACAACGACTGTAAGGATGGCGCAGGACCGGGCAGTGTTTCGTTCTATTGTGCACAGAGTCGCTATGAGTCAGAACCGACTCAACGGCACCTCACAACAACACAACAACTACATATATTTATGTGCTTTACTGGTTTTGCTTCTCTAGAGAACCAAACCTAAGACACTTTGTACCAAGAGTGGTATTAGAGAAACAAAATTTCTACGGATGAATTTTCTAAACTGTTTCTCAAGCCTGGTTAGCCTTAAAGATGTTGATGACTCTGCTTCCATTAGTAAAGAGGGCACTGCTAATCCACGGTGTGAGCTGGCAATACAATTACGCAAAATATCACCACCAGTAGATCAGGTATTAGTGAAAGGCAAGGCTCCGGGTGAACACATGTGTGATATCGCTCTACCATTGTGTCAGAATGAGAAGTATAAGTTGCTTGGTTGGTCCCACTTCCGCTAGACAAACTGGTGAAAGAAAGAGATGCACTCAGGGCTTCAGAGTCAAAGCTCAAGTGCCACATAAATGGCCTTAAGGCTTCCACTTGTGCTTGAAAGAAAGCCCAATTTCTTGTAGTGAGAGAGCTGAAACTGCCTAAAACCAAACCCAGAGCCTTATGGTAAGAGTGGCTAAATTACAATGCCAGCTCAAATGCCAACTTTAAGAGGTGTCTGACGTTTAAGTCAGGGAATTGATTGGGACGAAATGGGATACTAAAGCTTGGAATGGGGACATATAGGCAGAGAATCAGAAAGCTGGAGACACTGAACCCCTAAATTCCGTTGAATCACTCCTGCCAGGAGAAACACTCCCATCTGAAGAGATTACTTCATGTTTGTCTGCTAAACCGCCCTCCCCAGAAAAACCATCAGCCCCTCCACTCTCATCTAATGGGATTAGTCCTAGCCCAGCTGTCTCTAACGACCCCTTGCCTGAGTCAATGCCTGGGGCATCACCTGAGGCAGATGCTTTACAAGGCAATGCTAAATGTTCCCAAAACAACTCCATGTTACCCATTCTGGCTTCTCAACCTATAACTGAAGTCCCAGCAAGCCCCAAAACATGAAGTAAAAAGTGTGACCCAGGAGGAGGTATGCTACACTCCAAAAAAAAAACTGCTTGAATTTTCTAAAATCTACAAACAAAAACATGGGGAATACGTGTGGGAATGGCTATTAAGGGTGTGGGAGAATGGTGCATGGAACATAAAGATGGATCAGTCTGAGTTAATTGATATGGGCCCACTAAGCAAAGATTCTTCATTAAATGTTTCAGCTTGAGAAGTTAGGAAAGGATCTAATAGTTTATTTGGTCGGGTTGCCGAAGCATGGATTATGAGGTGGCTTACGCTGAATCAAGTTGAAGTTCCAGACCTGCCTTGGGATACTGTAGGGTGCCCAGATGAAAAAATTTGTGAAGGGAGCTCCGTCATCCTTTAAGACTGCTGTGACCACTATCCTATGTAAATCAATTTGACATTGAGCACTGCCCTAACTGAATTAAGACACCTAACACAATGGGGCTGATCCGACGCACCACCCCCTTAGTAGGGAACAAGTCGCTGCACTCAATCGACAAAGATAAGGTGGGCATGGTTACAGTAATGGACAGCTGGAGTCAAAGCAGTAATCAGAATAGTCTGACTTGTATGGACTTAATGGCGTTGGCTACTTAGTCATGGTGTCCCTAGGAGTGAAAGATAGAAAATCTACTAAATATGTGCTTGATCTGTACAAATGGATGAATTCTAGGTCAGGTGAACAGCAGGCTGATCACCAGAAGACAGTCACGGTCCCTCAATCAAATCCCAGATTTGAGCGAGTTTAAAGACCCACAACCCCTTGAATGACGGGGAGGCCAAGTCCCCTTGAGGAAGGACTCCAACACACTGCCAAAATTTTTTACTGTTAATCTTTCTCCCAGCCCTCCCCAAAGGGATCTAAGGCCTCTTACGAGAGTAACTGTTCATTGGGGAAAAGGAAATAATCAGACTTTTTAGAGATTACTGGATACTGGCTCTGAACTGATACTAATTCCAGGAGACCCAAAATGTCACTGTGGCCCACCAGTTAGAGTGGGGGTATATGGAGGTCAGGTTATTAACGGAGTCTTGGCTCATGCCCATCTCACAGTAGGTCCAGTGGGTCCCTGAACGCATCTTCTAGCTGATTCCCCAGTTCCAGAATGCATAATTGGAATAGATACACTCAGCAACTGGCAGAACCCCTACACTGGATCCCTGACAGAGTAAGGGCTATTATGGTAGGAAAGCCAAGTGGAAGCCATTACAGCTGCCCCTACCTAGGAAAATAGTAAATCAAAAGCAATACCACATTCCTGGAGGGACTGCAGAGATTACTGCCACCATCAAGGACTTGAAGGATGCAGGGGTAGTGATTCCCACCACACCCCCATTCAACTCGCCTATTTGGCCTGTGCAAAAAACAGATGGATCCTGGAGAATGGCAGCAGATTATCAAAAACTTAACCAGGTGGTGACTCCGATTGCAGCTGCTGTTCCAGATGTAGTTTCATTGCTTGAGGAAATTAATACCTCTCCTGGTACCTGGTATGCAGCTACTGATCTGGCTAATGCTGTTTTTTCCATACCTGTTTCGAAGGACCATCAGAAGCAGTTTGACTTTGGCTGGCAAGGCCAGCAATACACGTTCACTTGCCTACCTCAGGGCTACATCGACTCCCCAGCCCTGTGTCATAATTTAGTCTGAAGGAACCCTGATTACTTTCCCCATCCATAAGACATCACACTGGTCCATTACAATGATGACATTGTCTGGTTGGACTTAGTAAGGAAGAAGTGTCAATGACTCTGGACTTACTGGTAAAACATTTGTGTGCTAGAGGGTGGGGAATTAATCTCACAAAAATTTAGGCACCTCCCACCTCAGTGAAATTTCTAGGGTCTAGCGGTGTGAGGGATATCAAGCTATTCCTTCTAAAGTGAAGGATAAGTCACTGCATCTGGCTGATCCCACAACTAAAAAGGAGGCACAATGTCTAGTGGGCCTCTTTAGATTTGGGAGGCAACATATTCCTCATCTGGGTGTGCTACTCCAGCCTGTTTATCAAGGAACTGGAAAAACTGCTAGTTTTGAGTGGGGCCCAGAACAACAGAAGGCTCTGCAACAAGTTCAGGCTGCTGTGCTAGCTGCTCTGCCACTTGAGTCATATGATCCAGCTGATCCAATGGTGCTTGAAGTGTCAGTGGCCCATAGAGATGCTGTTTGGAGTCTTTGGCAGGCCCATATTGGTGAACCATAGCACAGACTCTTAGGATTTTGGAGCAAACCCCTGACATCCTCTGTAGATAAGGACTTTCTTTTGAGAAACAGCTTTTGGCTTGCTACTGGGCCTTAGTAGAGACTGAATGCTTAACCATGGGACACCAAGTCACCATGCAGCCTAAGCTGCCTATCATGAACTGGGTGTCATCTGATCCATAGAGTCATAAAGTTGGACATGCACAGCAGCACTCCATAATTAAATGGAAGTGGTATATATGAGATCAGGCCTGAACAGGACCTGAAGGCACAAGTAAGTTGCATGAGGAAGTGGCCCAAATGCACATGGTCTCCACTCCTGTCACATTACCGTCCATCTCCCAGTCTGCACCTATGGCCTCATGGAGAGTTCCTTATGATCAAATGACTGAAGAAGAGAAAACTCATGGCTGGTTTACAAACGGTTCTGCCCAATATGCAGGTGCCACTCTCAAGTGGACAGTGGCACCACTACAGCCCCTTTTTGAGACCTCCCTGAAGGACAGTGGTGACGGGAAATCCTCTCAATGGGCAGAACTTCGAGCAGGGCACCCGGTTGTTCACTTTCCTTGAAAGGAGAAATGGCCAGATGTGCAATTATATACTGATTGGCTGTGGCCAATGGTATGGCTGGATGGTCAGGAACATGGAAGAAACATTATTGGAAAATTGGAGACAAGGACTTATGGAGTAGAGCTATAAGTATAGACTTCTCTGAATGGCGCAAAGTAGTGAAGATATTTGTGTCTCATGTGAATGCTCACCAAAGGACAATCTCAGCCGAGGGATGATTTTAACAATTAAGTGGGTAAGATTACATGTTCTGTGGAAAGGGTCATTTGCTTTCCCCAACTACTCCCATCATTGCCCAATGGGCTCATAAACAAAGTAGCCATGTTGGCAGGGATAGAGGTTATACACGGGCTCAGCGACATGGACTTCCACTCACCAAGGCTGACTTGGCTACAGCCACTGCTGAGTGCCCAGTCTGCCAGCAGCAGAGACCGACACTAAGTCCCCGATGTGGCACCATCCCCTGAGGTGATCAGCCAGCAACCTGGTGGCAAGTTGATTACATTGGACCACTTCCATCATGGAAAGGGCAGCATTTATCCTCACTGGAATAGACACTTACCCTGGATATGGATTTGCCTTCGTTGCATGCAATGCTTTGGCCAAAACTACCATCCGTGGACTTACAGAATGCCTTATCCACTGTCACCGTATCCCACCCAGCACTGCCCCAGATCAAGGGACTCACTTCATGGCAAATGAAGTGCAGCAGTGGGCCCATGCTCATGGAATTCACTGGTCTTATCATGTTCCTCATCATCCTGAAGCAGCTGGCTTGATAGAACAATGAAATGGCACCAGCTAGATGGCAATACCTTGCAGGGTTGGGGCAATGTTCTTCAGGAGGCTGTATATGCTCTAAACCAGCATCCAATACATGGTGCTGTTTCTTCCATAGTCAGAATTCATGGGACCAGGAATCAAGGAATGGATATGAGAGTGGCACCACTCACTATTACCCCTAGTGACCCACTTGCAAGGTTTTTGCTTCCTGTCCCCATGATCTTACACTCTGCAGATCTAGAGGTCTTAGTTCCAACGGGAGGAATGCTCCCACTTGGAGACACATCACTGATTCCACTGAACTGGAAGCTAAGAATGCCACCTGGCCACTTTGGGCCCCTTATGCCTCTGGATCAATAGGCAAGGAAAGGCGTTACCATACCGGCTGGTGCGATTCATCTTGATTACCAGGAGGAAACCGGACTGATATTACATACAGAGTTAAAGAAGAGTATGTCTGGAATGCAGGTGATCCTCTAGGACATCTCTTAGTACTACCACGCCCTGTGATTAAAATCAATGGAAAACTACAGCAATACAATTCTGACATGACTACTAATGACCCAGACCCTTCAGGAATGAAGGTCTGGGCACCCCACCAGGCAAAGAACCACGGCCAGCTGAGGTGCTTGCTGAGGGCAAATGGGATACGGAATGGGTGGTGGAAGAAGGTAGTACTAAACACCAGTTATGGCCACGTGACTGGGTGCAGAAACGAGGACTGTAATTGTTATTAGTATTTCTGCTTTGTATGTGTGCATCAAATATTTCCATTTTCTTCACTTATAAAAGATGTAAACTGGGCTAGTGTGTTTTCAGTTGTATATGTGTTAGTTGTATCATATTAGGTACAAGTATGCCTTCATAATTGTCTTTATTAAGAGATTATGTATGGTTTAAGGAGATGTGTACCTGTGTACAAGGGGTGGACTACGATGGTTAAGATTGTGTGTCAACTTGGCTGGGCCATGATTCTCAATGTTTATATGTAATCACTCCCATGATTGAATCTGCCATGAGTAGCCATCAACTGAAAGGGCGTTTCCTTGAGGGTGTGGCCTTCATCCAAACCTGAGTAGATGTTCTGGCTTTTTTGCTCACTCCGGATCCTGTGCTGCCTCCTGTTCGTCTGACCTCCGACACTTGGGACTTGAGCTATCAGCTTATCTGCAGAACTTGGGATTTGGATGCTGTAGCTGCTTCCTGTTTTTCTGACCTCTAGTTCTTGGGACTTGAGCTACCAGCTTATCTGCAGACCCTGGGTTTCATCAATCATCAAAGCCTGGGAGCGGGAGCCCTGCTCTCTGACCTGCAGATTTTGGGGTCACCAGCCCCTGTGGTGTCATGGATCAAGAGAAGCCTCTATCCTGACCCATGGATTTGTGACGTTCCAGCCTCTACAATGCATGAACCATTTCCTTGATATAAATCTCTATATATGTTTATAAGCTTTACTGGTTTTGCTTTTCTGGAGAACCCAGCCTAAGACACCATCCAACACCCCACCTATCTGGCGAGGGGCTGTGAATACTCCCATACCACTAGACCAACACCAGGAGGCAGACAGCGTCCACCAAGTCCACCCACAGCCATCTCACCAAACCAGTATACAGCTAAACAGGCTTGCCCTGTCTGCTGATGCCTTGCCCACCCAGGCAAGGTGGTGAGATCTATCATGCCCAGAGATGAGCAAGCATTGAAGCATGCCTGTCCCACTTGCCCTGACATAGCAAAAGAAAGCAAAGAAGCAGGACAAAATAAACAAACATAAAATCAATAAAATAATACCTTAATGTCTTGGAGACAACACAGTTATCAAAACATATCAAAAAGCAGGACAAGATAACTCCAGCAAGTGACCAAAATAAAGAATCAGATGACCTTCTGGTAGAAGAAAAGCCAGTGGAACAGCCTGATATGGAGTTCAAAAGGCTAACATTTAGGGCTTTCCAAGAGATTAGGAAAGAGATCAAAGAAAACACTGACAAAACCAAGGAAAAAATAGACATAATCACAGAAAAAAAAAACAATAAAACATATATAAAATCAAGGAAACCACAGACAAAGCAATAGAAGAACTCAGGAAAATAATACAGGGAACAAAATGTCAAAATAAATAATTAGAAATCATACAAAAACAGCAACTAAAAAGCCAAGAGATAAACAACAAAATTTCAGAAATGGACAACTCAATAGAAGGTTTTAGAAGGAAATTTTTTTTAAATGGAAGACAGAATCATTGATATTGACGATCCAAATCCATGGACACCACTTTGAGGAAAACTCAGAGAAAAGAATAAAGAAAACCTAAGATTTGTGTAGGACACAAGAGCAAAAATCTGCACATGATCGGAGTTTCAGAATAGGGGGAGAAAATGGAAAATACAGAGAAAGTTGTTAAAGATTTACTGGCAGAAAACTTCCTAAATACTACAAATGATGAAAAGCTGGCCATCCCAAAAGCTCAACCAACCCTATACAGCACAGACTGCAAAAGAAAGTCACCAAGACTTACCATAATCACACTCGCTGAAATCAAAGGCAAAGAAAGAATCCTGAGAGCAGCTCGATAAAGATAAAAAGCCACTTACAAAGGGGAAACAATAAGACTAAGCTATGAATACTTGGCAGAAACCATGCAGACAAGAAAGCAATGGGATGACATATGTAACACCCTGAAGGAAAAAAACTGCCAACCAAGAATAACATATCCTGTAAAACTCTCTCAAGTACGATGGCGAGATTAGGGCATTTCCAGATAAACAGAAATTAAGGGAATTCGTAAAAAGCAAATCAAACTTACAAGAAATATTAGAGGGAGTTCTTCGACTAGAGATCAAACAACAACCAGAGTCTAGGAGACAGGACAGTATCAGCCAGATACCAACCTAGGTAAAGAACTCTAAATAATACAGCAAGCTAAAAGACTTAAAACACGGGAACAGAGGTGTCAGTCTGTAACTGACAACAACATCAAAACAATAAAAGGGGTGATAAACAGTGTGGCTACAGAACTTTCAAATGGAGAAGTCAAGGTAATATTAGGTAATAAAACACTGCTTCAAACTTAGGAAGATAAGGGTAAATTTCAAGGTAACCACAAAGAAAGTTAATAAATCTACTCATCAGAATAAAAAAAGAAGAACAGCATAAAGACTCAATGAACATAAAATTTGTAATACTGAAAGAAAAGAAAATCCATAAATAAAAAGAACTCAGCACAGGAAAGAGAAACAAAACGTTAGCACCACCAAAAAAAAAAAAGGCACAATATGACAGCAATAAACTCATACCTATCAATAATCACACTGAACATAAATGGCTTAAATGCACCTGTAAACAGAGTGGCAGAATTGATTTAAAAAAGCAAGATTCATCAGTATGCTGTCTACAGAGACACACTTTGGACGCAAGACAGAAATATATTAAAAATCAAAGAGGAGATAAAATATATCAAGCAGAGTAACCAAAAAAGCCCAGAAGTGGCAATACTAATCTCAGATAAAATGGACTTTAAGGCAAAATCATAAAAGACAAGGAAGGACATTATATAGTATTTAAAGGAACAATCCACCGAGAAGACACAAACTTAATAAATACCTACGCACCCAAAAGGGCACCAAAATACATAAAACAAACTCTAACAGCACTGATAAGAGAAATAGTTCCATGATAATGGTAGACTTCAACTCACCACTCGCAGTAAAGGATAGAACATGTAGAAAGAAACTCAACAAAGATACAGAAGATCTAAAGGCCACAATCAACCAACTTGACCTCACAGACATATATAGAACACTTCACCCAACAGCACCAAAGTATACTGTCTTTTCCAATGCACATGAAACACTTTCCAGAATAGACCACATTTTAGGCCACAAAGCAACCCTCAATAAAATCCAAAATATCGAAATAGTACAAAACATTCTCTTGAATCACGTCATAAAAGTAGACATCAATAACAGGACGAGCAAGTGAAAAAAAAAAAAATATGTGGAAACTGAGTAACGCCTTGATTAAAAATCACTGGGTAATAGAATAAATCAAAGAGGGAATTTTAAAAAATCCTAGAATTAAATGAGAATGAAAACATACCATATCAAAACCTTTGAGACACAGCAAAGGCAGTGCTCAGAAGTCAGTTTATACCAATAAACGCACACATCACAAAAGAAGAATGAGCCAAAATCAAAATGCTAACCATACAACTCAAACAGAAAGACAATAGCAAAAGAAGCCCACAGCCACCATAAGAATGGAAATAATAAACATTAGAGCAGAAATAAATGAAAGAGAACAGAAAAAATAAAGAATCAAGAAGACCAAATGTTGGTTCTGTGAAAAGATCGACAAAATCAACAAACCACTGGCCAAACTGACAACTGAAAAACAGGAGAGGAGGCAAATAACCCAATTCATAAATGAGATATACATGCCAGAGAAATAAGAGCTGTCACAAGAATATGCACACCCACATTCATTGCAGCATTATTCACAATAGCAAAAAGATGGAAACAACCTAAGTGCCCATCAACAGAGGAATGGATAAACAAATAATGGTACATATACACAAGGGAATACTACTCAATGATAAAGAACAATGATGAATTCACAAAACATCTCACAACGTGGATGAATGTGGAGGGCATTATGCTGAGTGAAATAAGTCAATCACAAAATGACAAATATTGTGTAAGACCACTATTATAGTAACTCAAGAAAAGGTTTACACACAGAAAAAATCTTTGATGGTTATGACAGAAGGGAGGCATGGAGAGAGGAAATCACTAACTAGATAGCAGACAAGTGTTAACTTTGCTGAAGGGAAAGAACACACAATATAGGAGAAGTCAGCACAAATGACCAAGACAAAGCCATAGATACATCCAAACACCTTGAGGGACTGAGTTACTGGGGCTGAGGGCTAGAGACCATGGTCTCAGGGGATATCTAGCTCAACTGGCATAACATATTTCATAAAGGAAATGTTCTACATCCTACTTTGGTGAGCAGCATCCAGGGCCTTAAGAGCTTGCAAGTGGTCATCTAAGATACATCTACTCGTCCCAGTAGGAGAGCAAAGGAGAATGAAGGAAAGCAAAGACACAAGGAAAATATTACTCCAAAGGACTAATGGACCACATGAACCACAGCCTCGACCATCTGAGCCCGAACAACTAGATGGTGCCCAATTACCATCACTGACCACTCTAACAGGGATCACAATAGAGGGTCCCAGGCAGAGCAGGTGAAAAATGTAGAACAAAATTCAAATCCACAAAAAAAGACCAGACTCACTGGTCTGATGGTGACTGAAGGAACCCTCCCCAGCTAACTATGGCTCCCAGACACTCACCTAACTCAGAACTCTGGTCACTCCCCAAGTCCACCTGTCAGCCAAAGATTAGACAGGCCTACAAAACAAACAATAACACACATGAGGAAGGTGCTTCTTAGTTCAATCTAGTACAGAGACCAAACTGGCAACACCTGCCCAAATGCAAAGAAGAGAAGGCAGGAAGGGAGAGGAAAACTCTATGTATGGATGCTAAGAAGCCTGGTGGACAGTACGGACACATTGTGGTGATTGCAACTAATGTCACAAAACAATTGGTTTAAATTTTTTGAATAAAAAACTGATTTGTGCTGTAAACTTTTACCTAAAACAATAAAATTAAAAACAAAAAATGGGAAGGGGCATGATGGAATCCATCATACATAACCACTGATTCATGCATATGTATTGAGGCTCCAGTCATGCACATATATTGAGGTCCTAGTGACTTATAAGGGACTCTAGACATTGGAGCTCCCTTTTTGGGGGTCCGTGGTATGTCCTTGGGCTAGAAACTCTCCCACACCTTGCCTGATGTGTCTTTTCACTTGTATTCTTTCTGGTGATAATAAATGTGCAGCTGTAAGTATAAAAAAGAAAAGTACAATAGTATAACAAGTGCCACAGTAGGGTAACAAGGTATAGAGAAAATACACAAAGATGAAAGTAGACAATTTCTTAAAATTAGGGGAGGGGGATGCTGCACACATGCGACTTAACTTCTGGACATATTTAAGAACTAATCAAATTAGTCATTTTCTAAGCTTTTATTCTGCAAGGCCACAAGGGCTCAGTTAAGTCAACAGTTCCTTATCACAGGTCTAATGGCTACTGGGAGCCCTGGTAGAGCAACGGTTAAAGCGCTCATTTGCTAACTGAACGGTCAGCGGTTCAAACCACCAGCTACTCTGTGGGAAAAAAGACCTGGTGGATCTGCTCCTGTAAAAGGTCACAGCCTAGAAAACCCTTAGAGTAGTTCTACTCTGTCCTATCGGGTCATCATGAGTCAGAATCCATCAACTCAATGGCACACAACAAAAATGGCTTCTCCTAGATACCCTTTCCTCTGCCTCCCTCTTGTGACAGTTCCTCCTTCCACAATGTTGCGCTTTCCCCAAGTAAAGGTCTATAATTCTTTCTGGCACTACCTGAACTTACTGGTTTAAGTTTTTACAAAAGACAAGTTAGTGGAATACTTTGATTCTTCCTCTAACAAGGAAAATGAAGGCTTTAGTAAACAGTGTAGGAAGTTAAATAAAACACACACACACATACACACACAAAACTAGCCTTAGAATCAAATAAACCTAGATTCTGATCCCAGATTCACTATTAGCTATATAATCCCGGACGCAGCTGCATAACATAATTCAGCTCTTCATGTACAGACAGCTGTACATACCTCAAGGTTATGCAGACTAGGAGGGCATGATCTAGTGATACTTAAAAAGCAGACTCTTAAGTTAGCCTTTTACTTGCCAGTACTTAACGCTCACATCTAATTTAACCCTTCACCTCCTCTAGCAGGAAAAAGTAACATGAAGGAGGAAAAGAATTTATCAAAGAAAATATTAGTCTTCGTTTTCAGATTAAAATCTTTAAAAAGTACAATAAACACATCTGTTTCCTATAACAAAAACTCAATTTGAGGCAAATTGGGGTAGCAGAAAAAAACATTGCATCTTAGTTATCTAGTGCTGCTATAACAGGAACACCACAAGTGAGCGGCTCTAACAAACAAATTTATTTTCTCAGGGCTTAGGAGGCTAGAAGTCCCAATTCAGACTGCCGGCTCTAAGAGAAGGCCTTCGCTCTCTGTTGGCTCTGGAGGAAGGTCCATGTCCTGGTTCCTTGGAAATCTCCATGTGTCTTTTGGAGTCTATCTTAGCTTACCTTTGCCACTTGCCTGCACGTTTAATCTCTTTTATATCTCAAAAGAGATTGACTCAAGACACATCCTACACTAATGCTGTCTTATTAACATAACAAAGACAACCCATCCCCAAATGGGATTATAACGACAGACGTAAACCCCCAAAAAAACCCAGGGTAGAGGTTAGGAATTATAACACATATTTCTCGGGGACACAATTCAATCCATAACATTCCGCCCTTTTGCACTCAAAAATGCATGTCCTTGCCATATACGGAACACATTCACCCTATCACATCATCACAACAGTCTTAAATCAACTCTAAGTCCAAAATCTCATCTTCTGAGCCATCAGAATCAAATATGGGTGAGACTTTAGGTGTATTTCTCTTCATCTGTGAACCTGTGAGGTCTACATTATAAGTTATCTGTTTCCAAAGTATAATCGTGGTACAAGCACAAGGTAGACATCTGCATTACAAATGGGAGAAACTAGAGGAAAAGAAGGGATAACGAGCACCAAGGAAGCCCAAAACCTAGAACAACTTACATTAGCTCTCAAGGCTTGAAAATAACACCTCTGTTTGCTGAGACCATCTGGGCAATAGCCTGTCCTCCAGATTCTGAGTACTGGTCATGCTCTCTGAATTATGGGTGGAGGCCTGTCAGCCCTAGGCTTCAGCTCCACCTTCCAGGCCCACTGGGATGGCCAGCAACTCTGCTTCCTCAGCTTTGGGCGGACCCATCCTTCTAGTTCATTTAAGTGGTAACCCACACCTTTGGCCCTGGCAGGGCCCATTCTTCTGCCCTTTGCACATGACAGCCCCACCCCCCTCTGCTTTGGGCAGCAGCCCCAACCCCTGGCATACATTAACAGTTGCCCCAACATGACCCCACTCTTTGAGAACAAGGCAGCTCTGCTTCCCTACCAGGAGTTCTGCTGGTCTATGAACAGCTCCAGGGATGGTCATTTTCTTTCTTTGGAGAAAAACAGATACAGCTTCTTTGGCCTGTTTCGTACCTGTAGAATTTCAAGAGGCAGACAGTGTCCCTTCTTTCATTCTTTCTTCATCCCTGTCAGTCTAAGCTGATATGTTTTCTATCACGGTAGTTGGTTAGGTCCGTCATAGACTTAATCTCTCTAACACAAGATTATGTCCTTCCTGAACACTCTAGGACACGTGTCTTTAGTTTGTACAACAGAATTCTGCAAATCTTTAAGTTCTGTTTTCATTTTCAAGTCCATCTCTTTCTCTCACATTTTATTATATGCGGCAAGGAGAATCACGTGGCCCTTTTAAGATCTTGCTTAGAAATCTCATCAGCCAGCTATCCAAGTTCAACACTTACAAGTTGTACCTTCCACCAAACATTTGAACATAATTCAGACAAGTTCTCTGCCACTGCATAAAAAGCATCACATTTCCTCCACTATGCAATCATGTTCATCACTTCTTTTAAAGCCTCACCAGGAACACATTTAACATTCACAATTCCAGAAAGGTTCTGTTGCTGGCACCATATGTATTCTCTAAGACAACAGAGACTTTCTCTATAGCTCTCCTCACTTTCTTCTGAGCCCTCACCAGAATTGCATCTGATGACCACAATTCTACCAACTGTCTCCTCAAGGCAATCCAGACTTTTAGTGTTAAACCAAATCCAAACCCGTTGCTATCTGTTCCGACTCACAGCAACCCTATAGGACAGAGTAGAAATGCTCTATAGGGTTTCCAGGTCATTAAAGTCGACTCTACTTTGAGGAACGAACTCAACTTTGAGGAGGCAGCTCTTCCCCAGTCAGCTATTCAATGTCTTCCAACCTGGGGGACTCATCTTCCAGCACTATATCAGACAATGTTCCGCTGCTATTCTTAAGGTTTTCACTGCCTAATGCTTTTCAGAAGTAGACTGCCAGGTCCTTCTTCCTAGTCTTAGTCTGGAAGCTCAGCTGAAACCTGTCCTCCATGGGTTACCCTCCTGGTATCTGAATACCGGTGGCACAGATTCCAGCATCACAGCAACACACAAGCCCCCACATAATGACAAACTGACAGACCTTCATTTGCTGATGTGGCACGACTCAAAATGAGAAGAAATAGCTGCAAACATCCATTAATAATCTGAACCTGGAACGTACGAAGTATGAATCTAGGAAAATTGGGAGTCATCAAAAATGAAACAGAATGCATAAATATCAATATCCTAGGCATTAGTGAGCTGAAAATGGACTGGTACTGGCCATTCTGAATTGGACAATCGTATAGTCTACTAAGCTGGGAATGACAACTTGAAGAGGAATGGTGTTGCATTCCTCATCAAAAAGAACGTTTCAAGATCTATCCTGAAGTACAAGGCTGTCCGTGATAGGATAATATCCATACGCCTACAAGGAAGACCAGTTAATACGACTATAATTCAAATTTACGCACCAACCACTAGGGCCAAAGATGAAGAAATGGAAGGTTTTTCTCAGCTGCTGCAGTCTGAAATTGATCAAACAGGCAATCAAGATGGATTGATAATCACTGGCGATTGGAATGTGAAAGTTGGAAACAAAGAAGAAGGATCACTAGTTGGAAAATATGGCCTTGGTGATAGAAGCAATGCTGGAGATCAAATGTTAGAATTTTGCGAGGCCAACGACTTCCTCATTGCAAATACCTTCTTTCACCAACATAAACAGCGACTATACATATGGGCCTCGCCAGATGGAACACAGAGAAATCAAATAGACTACATCTGTGGAAAGAGACGATGGAAAAGCTCCATATCATCAGTCAGAACAAGGCCAGGGGCTGACTGTGGAACAGAACATCAATTGTTCAAGGTGAAACTGAAGAAAACCACAGCTAGTCCATGAGAGCCAAAATATTACCTTGAGTATCTCCCACCTGAATTTAGAGACCATCTGAAGAACAGATTTGACGCATTGAACACTAGTGACTGAAGACCAGACGAGTTCTGGAATGACATCATACATGAAGAAAGCAAGAGGTCAATGAAAACACAGGAAAGGAAGAAAAGACCAAGATGGATGTCAGAGGAAACTGTGAAACTTGCTCTCGAATGACACGCAGCTGAAGCAAAAGAAAGAACTGATGAAGTAAAAGAACTGAACAGATTTCGAAGGGCGTCTCAAGAAGACAAAGTATTATAATGACATGTGCAAAGACCTGGAGATGGAAAACAAAAAAAAAACAGGCAAGAACACGCTCAGCGTTTCTCGAGCTGAAAGAACTGAAGAAAAAATTCAAGCTTCGAGTTGCAACAGTGAAGGATTCTATGGGGAAAATATTAAATGATGCAGGAAGTATCAAAAGAAGATGGAAGGAATACACAGGGTCATTATACCAAAAAGAATTAGTCGATGTTCAACCGTTTCAAGAGGTGGCATATGATCAGGAACCGATGGTACTGAAGGAAGAAGTCCAAGCTGCTCTGAAGGCATTGGCAAAAAACACAGCTCCAGGAATTGATGGAATGTCACTTCAGACGTTTCAACAAACACAGTGCTGAAGGTGCTCACTCATCTATGTCAAGAAATATGGAAGACATCTTCCTGGCCAACTGACTGGAAGAGATCCATATTTATGCCTATTCCCAAGAAAGGCGATCCAACCAAATGTGGAAATTATACAACTATATCATTAATATCACATGCAAGCAAAATTTTGCTGAAGATCACTCAAAAACAGCTGCAGCAGTATATCGACAGAGAACTGCCAGAAATTCAGGCCGGTTTCAGAAGAGGACGTGGAACCAGGGATGTCAGATGGATCCTGGCTGAAAGCAGAGGATACCAGAAGGATGTTTACCTGTGTTTCATTGACTATGCAAAGGCATTTGGCTGTGTGGGTCATAACAAACTATGGATAACACTGAGAAGAATGGGAATTCCAGAACACTTAATTGTGCTCAGGAGGAATCTTTACATAGATCAAGAGGCAGTTGCTTGGACAGAACAAGGGGATACTGATCGGTTTAAAGTCAGGAGAGGTGTGCGTCAGGGTTGTATTCTTTCACCATACCTATTTAATCCGTATGCTGAACAAATAATCTGAGAAGCTGGACTATATGAAGAAGAACGGGGCATCAGGATTGGAGGAAGACTCATTAACAACCTGTGTCATGCAGATGACAGAACCTTGCTTGCTGAAAGTGAAGAGGACTTGAAGCACCTACTAATGAAGGTCAAAGACCACAGCCTTCAGTATGGATTGCACCTCAACAAAAAGAAAACAAAAATCCTCACAACTGGACCAATAAGCAACATCATGATAAACGGAGAAAAGTTTGAAGTTGTCAAGGATTTCACTTTACTTGGAAGCAGCAGTCAAGAAATCAAAAGACGCATTGCATTGGGCGTATCTGCTGCAAAGGACCTCTCCGAAGTGCTGAAGAGCAAAGATGTCACCCTGAAGACTAAGGTGCGCCTGACCCAAGCATGGTATTTTCAATCACATCATATGCACGTGAAAGCTGGACAATGAATAAGGAGAACCGAAGAAGAGTTGACGCCTTTGAATTGTGGTGTTGGCGAAGAAAACTGAATATACCATGGACTGCCAAAAGAATGAACAAATCTGTCTTAGACGAATTACAGCCAGAATGCTCCTTAGAGGCAAGGATGGCAAAACTGCATCTTACATACTTTGGACATGTTGTCAGGAGGGATCAGTTCCTGGAAGAGGACATCATGCTTGGCAGAGTACAGGGTCAGCGGAAAAGCGGAAGACCCTCAACGAGGTGGATCGACAACTAGGTGGATCGACAAGGTGGCTGCAACAATGAGCTCAAGCATAACAACAATTGTAAGGATGGCGCAGGACCGGGCAGTGTTTCGTTCTGTTGTGCATGGGGTCACTATGAGTCGGAACCAGCTCGACGGCACCTAACAACAACAGCATAGGGTTTCCAAGGAGTGGCTGGTGGATCTGAGCTACCGATCTTTTGGTTAGCAGCCAAGATCATACTATTAGGCAGCTTCAAACTCTTCCAGCCTCTACCCAATTCCAAAACCACTTCCACATTTTAAGTATCTCTTAGAGGAGCACCCCGGTCCTCCAGCACCAAATTCTGTCTCATCCATCTAGTGCTGATATAATAGAAATATCAAATGTGGATGGCTTTAACAAACAGAATTTTATTTTCTCACAGTTTAGGAGGCTAGAAGTCTGAATTCAGGGTACCAGCTCTCAGGGAAGAATGTTTCTCTCTGTGGGCTCTCTCCAGCTTCTGCTTTTCTTTTTTTAACCATGCTTTAGGTGAAAGTTTACAATTCAAGTTAATTTCTCATGCAAAACTTTACACACATATTGTTATGTGACCCTAGTTGCAATCCCTATAATGTGACAGCACACTCCCCCTTCCCACCTCGGGTTTCCTGGGTCCATTCAAACAGTTCCTATCCCTTTCTGCCTTGTCATCCCACCTCTGGACAGGAGCTGCCCATACAGTCTCATGTATCTACTTGAACTAAAAAACACACGCTTTATGAGCAATATTTTGTTTTACACTCCAGTTTAATCTTTGAAGAGTTGGGTTCGGGAATGTTTTCAGTTCTGGGTTAACAGAGTCCAGGGGCCATGTCTTCTGGGGTTCTTCTACTCTCAGTCAGACCATTAACTCTGGTCTCTCTACGTGAATTTGAGTTCTGCACCACACTTTTCTCCTGCTCCATCAGGGACTCTCTGTTGTGTTCCCTGTCAGTGCAGTCTTTGGTGGTAGCCGGACAACTTCTAGTTCTTCTGGTCTCAGGCTGATGGAGACTCTGGTTTATGTGTGCCCCTTTGTCTCTTGAGCTAGTATTTTCCTTGTGTCTTTGGTGTTCTTCATTTCCCTTTGCTCCAGGTGGGTTGGGACCAATTGACGCATCTTAGATGGCCACTCACAAGCTTTTAAAACCCCAGACACCACTCACCGAAGTGGGATGGAGAACATTTTCTTAATAAACTTTGTTATGCCAAGTGACCTAGATGTCCCCCCAAAACCATGGTCCCCAGGTCCCTGCCCCTCCTACTCTGTCCCTCTAAGTGTTTGGTTGTGTTCAGGAAACTTCTTAGTTTTGGTTTCGTTCAGTGGTGCTAAATTCCCCTACACTGTGTGTTGTCCTTTCTTTCACCTAAAATAATTCTTGTCTACTACCTAGTGAATTCACCTCTCCCTTCCTCACAACCCTCATAATTATCAAAGAATGTTTTCTTCTGTGTTTAAAACCTTTTGAGTTTTTATAAAACCATTCTCAGACAATATTTGTCTTTTTGCAATTGACTAATTTCACTTAGCATAATGCCTTCCAGATTCATCAATGTTGTGAGATGATTTGTGGATTCACCATTGTTCTTTATCATTGCATAGCAGTCCATTGTGTGAATATGCCATAATTGGTTTCTCCATTCAATCTGTTGATGGGCACCTAGGTTGTTTCCATCTTTTTTCTACTGTGAACAGTGTTGCAATGCACATGGGAGAGCATATATCTATTTATGTGACAGCTCTTACTTCTCTAGGATATATTCCAAGGAGTAGGACTGCTGCATGGTATAGTACTTCTAGATTTTTAATGAATCGTCACATCGATTTCCAAAATGGTTGTACCATTTTACATTCCCATCAGCAGCGTATAAGTGTTCCAGTCTCTCCACAACCTCTCCAACATTTATTATTTTGTTTTTTGGATTAACCTTATTGGTGTGAGAAGGTATCTCACTGCAGTTCTGATTTGTATTTCTCTAATAGCTAATGATGCTGAGCATTTCCTCATGTATTTGTTAGCAACCTAAATGTCTTCTTTGGTTAATTGCCCGTTCATATTATTTCTTTCTTTTTTTTTTTAATCAGGCAATTTGTCTTTTTGTTGTTGAGGTTTTGCAGTATCATATAGATTTTACAGATTAGACCCTTACTGGATATGTCGTAGTCAAAAAACTCTCCCCAGTCTGTAGGATGCCTTTTTGCTCTTTTGGTGAAGTCTTTAGATAAGCTTAAGTGTTTGATTTTTAGGAGCTCCCACTTACCTAGCTTCTCTACTGGTGTTTGTACATTGTTAGTTATGTTTTGTGTTCTGTTTGTTTATACCAGGTATTAGGGTTCCTAGCATTGTCCCTATTTTTTCTTTCATGATCTTTCTCGTTTTATATTTAGGACTTTGATCCATTTTTAATTAGTTTTTGCATATGGTGTGAGGTATGGGTCTTTTTTTTTTTTGCAGATGGACATAAAGTTGTGTCAGCACCATTTCTTTTTTAATCTTCTTTGTGCTTTAAGTGAAAGTTTACAAATCAAGTCAGTCTCTCATACAAAAATTTATATACACCTTGCTATATACGCCTAGCTGCTCTCCGCTAATGAGACAGCACACTCGCCACCCTGTACTCCCCGTGTCCATTCAGCCAGCTTCTGTCCCCCGTGCCTTCCCATCTCCTCTCCAGACAGGAGCTGCCTACGTTGTGTCTCACGTGTCTACTTGAGCCAAGAAGATTATTCCTCACCAGTATCATTTTTCTATCTTATTGTCCAGTCCAATCCCTGTCTGAAGAGTTAGCGTTCAGAATGCTTCCTGTCCTGGGCTAACAGAAGTTCTGGGGACCATGACCTCCAGGGTCATTCTAGTCTCAGTCACACCATTAAATCTGGTCTTTTTACGAGAATCTGAAGTCTATATCCCACTGCTCTCCTGATCCATCAGAGATTCTCTGTTGTGTTCCCTGTCAGGGCAGTCATCGGTTGTAGCCGGGCGCCATCTAGTTCTTCTGGTCTCAGGCTGATGTAGTCTCTGATTTCTATGGCCCTTTCTGTCTCTTGGGATCATAATTACCTTGTATCTTTGGTGTTCTTCATTCTCCTTTGCTCCATGTGGGTTGAGACCAATTGATGCATCTTACGTGGCCACTTGCTAGCGTTTAAGACCCCAGGCGCCACTCACCAAAGTGGGATGCGGAATGTTTTCTTAATAGATTTTATTATGCCAATTGGCCTAGATGTTCCCTGAAACCATGGTCCCCAGACCTCCGCCCCTGCTACTCTGGCCTTTGAAGTGTTTGGTTTATTAAGAAAACTTCTTGCTATTGGTTTAGTCCAGTTGTGCTGACTGCTCCTGTACTGCATGTTGTCTTTCCCCTCACCTAAAATAGTTCTTTTCTACTGTCTAATTAGTGAATACTCCTCTCTCTCTCTCTCCCCTCAACACCCTCATAACCATCAAAAAATAGCTTCTTCTGTGTTTAAACTATGCCTTAAGTTCTTATAATAGTGGTCTCATACAATATTTGTCCTTATCACTCAGCATAATGCCTTCCAGGTTCCTCCATGTTATGAAATGTTTCATGTATTCATCATTGTTCTTTATTGCATAATATTCCATTGCATGACTATACCATAATTTATCTATCGATTCATCAATTGACAGGCACCTTGGTTGCTACCATATTTTTGCTAATGTAAACAGTGCTGCAGTGAACATTGGTATGGATACATCTGTTCTTGAAAAGGCTCTTATTTCTCTAGGATACATTCCAAGGAGCAGGACTGCTGCTGGACCTTATGGTAGTTCTATTTCTAGCTTTTTAAAAAGGAAGTGCCAAATGGATTTCCAAAGTGGTTGTACCAATTTACATTCCCACTAGCAGTGTATAAGCACTTGTTCGTCTCCCCACTCTCTCTCCAACATTTATTATTTTGTACTTTTTGGATTAACGCCAGCCTTGTGGGAGTGAGATGGTATCTCATTGTAGTTTTGATTTGCATTTTGTCTAATGGCTAATGATCGTGAGCATTTCCTCATGTATTCATTAGCTGCCTGAATGTCTTCTTTGGTGAAGTGCCTGTTCATATCCTTTGCCCATTTCTTAATTGGGTTATTTGTCTTTTTGTTGTTGAATTTTTGCAGTATCATACAGATTTTGCTGATCAGAAATATCATAGCTATAAACTTCTTCCCAGTCTGTAGGTAATCTTTTTACCCTTTTGGTGAAGTCTTTGAATAGACATAGGTGTTTGATTTTTAGGAGCTCCCAGTTATACAGCTTCTCTTCTGGTGTTTGTGTCTTGTTGGTAACATTTTGTATTCCATTTATGCCATGTATTAGGGCTCCTGGCATTGTCTGCATTTTTTCTTCCATGATCTTTATCATTTCAGATTTTACATTTAGGTCTTTCATCCATTTTGAGTTGGTTTTTATGCACGGTGTGAGGTATGGGTCTTGTTTCGTTTATTTGCAGATGGATATCCAGTTATGCCAGCACCATTTGTTAAAAAGACTGTCTTTTTCCCATTTAACTGTTTTGGGGCCTTTGTCAAATATCAGCTGCTCATATGTGGATGGATTTATGTCCGGATTCTTAATTCTGTTCCATTGGTCTATGTATCTGTTGTTGTACCAGTACCAGGCTGTTCTGACTACTGAGGGAGTATAACATGTTCTAAAATCAGATAGTGTGAGGCCTCCCACTTTGTTCTTCTTTTTCAGTAACGCTTTACTTATCCGGGGCCTCTTTCCCTTCCATATGAAGTTGGCGATTTGTTTCTCCATCTCATTAAAAAATTCGTTAGAATCTGGATCGGAATTACTGCACCATTTCTTAAAGAGACTGTCTTTCCTCATTTAACAGATTTTTGGCCTTTGTCAAATGCCAGCTGCTCACAGGTGGATGAATTTACATCTGGATTCTCAATTCTATTCAGGTGGTCTACATATCTGTTGTTGTACCAGTACCAGGCTGTTATGACTACTGTGGCAGCATCAAAGATTCTAAAATCAGGTAGTATGAGGCCTCCCACTCTGCCCTTCTTCAGTAATGCGTTATTTATCTAAGCCCTCTTCCCTTTCCATATAAAGTTGGTAATTTGTTTCTCCATCTCGTTAAAAAATTTCCTTGTAATCTGGATCAGGATTCCATTGTATCTGTAGATCACTTTGGGTAGAACTGACATTTTCACAATGTTGAGTCTTCCTATCCATGAGCAAGGTACGTTTTTCCACTTATGTAGATCTCTTTTGGTTTCCTGCAGTAGCGTCTTGTAGTTTACTTTGTATAGGTCTTTCATGTCTCTGGTTAGATTTACTCCTAAGTATTTTTTCTTCTTGGGGGCTAATGAAAATGGTATTGATTTGGTGATTTCTTCTTTGACGTTCTCTTTGTTGGTGTAGAGGAATCCAACTGATTTTTGTATATTTATCCTTTAACCTGATACCTTGCTGAAATCTTGTACTAGTTCTAGTAGTTTTCTTGTGGATTCTTTGCAGTTTTCAATGTATAAGATCATATTATCTGCAAATAGGGATACTTTTACTTTTTCTTTACCAATCTGGATGCCCTTTATTTCTTTTTCTTGCCTTACTGCTCTGGCTAGGACCTCCAGCACAATGCTGAATAAGAGTAGTGATAAAGGACATCCTTGTCTGGTTTCCATCCTCAAGGGGAATGCTTTCCGACTGTTTCCATTTAGGATGATGTTGGCTTTAGGCTTTGTATAAATGCCTTTTATCGTGTTGAGGAATTTTCCTTCTCTTCCTGTTTTGCTGAGAGTTTTTATCATGAATGGGTGTTGGACTTTGTCTAATGCCTTTTCTGCATCAATTGGTAAGATCACATGGTTCTTATCTTTTGTTTTATTTATGTCAAAAACCTTGACTGTTTTTGTAATATTCAACCATCCCTGCATACCTGGTATGAACTCCACGTGTTCATGGTGAATTATTTTTTTGATATATGGTTGTATTCTATTGGCTAGAATTTTGTTGAGGATTTTTATACCTACATTCATGAGGGATACTAGTATGTAATTTTCCTTTTTTTGTGCTGTCTTTACCTGGTTCTGGTAACAGGGTGTCTTAGCTATGTAGTGCTGCTATAACAGAAATACCACAAGTGGATGGTTTTAACAAAGAGAAATTTATTTCTTCACAGTAAAGTAGGCTAAAAGACCAAATTCAGGGCATTAGCTCCAGGGGAATAATTTCTCTGTCAGCTCTGGAGGAAGTTCCTTGTCCTCAATCTCCTCCTGGTCAAAAAGCTTCTCAGCCACTGGGACCCCGGGATCCAAAGGACATACTCTGCTCCAGGTGCTGCTTTGTTGGTGGTCTGAGGTTCCCAACTCTCTGCTTACTTCCCTTTCCTTTTTATCTCTTGAGAGATGAAAGGTGGTACAGGCCACACCCCAAGGAAACTCCCTTTACACTGGATCAGGAAACATGACCTAGGTAATGGTGTTAAAGTCCCACCCTAATCCTCTTTAACATAAAATTACAATCACTAAATGGAGGACAACCAAACGATAGTGGAAATCATGGCCAAGCCAAACTAAGAGACACATTTTTTGGGTGACGTAATTCAATCCATGACACAAGGTTTTGCTGGAGTCACAGAATGAACTTGGGATTATTCCATCCTTTTCTGTGCTCTGAAATACCTTTAGGAACACTGGTGTTAACTCTCCTCTGTGAGTTTGGTAGGATTCTCCAGTGAAGCTGTCAGGGCCAGGGTTTTTTGTTGTTGTTGGGAGTTTTTTAATTGCCTCTTCAATCTCTTCTTTTGTTATAGGATTGTTTAGCTGTTCTACCTGTTTGTGTTACTTTAGGTAGGTAGTGTGTTTCTAGAAATTTGTCCAGGTTTTCAAATGTGTTGTAGTACAATTTTTCATACTATTCTGTTATGATTCTTTTAATTTCAGTTAGGTCTGTTGTGATATCACCCACCTCATTTTATATTCAGGTTATTTGCTTCCTCTGCTGTTTTTCTTCTGTCAGTTTGGCCAATGGTTTATCGATTTTGTTGATCTTTTCAAAGAACCAGTTTTTGGTCTTGTTAACTCTTTCAATTGTTTTTCTGTTCTCTATTTCATTTATTTCTGCTCTAATTTTTATTATTTCCTTTCTTCTGGTCCCTGTGGGTTTCTTTTGCTGCTATTTGTTCGAGTTGTAGGGTTAATGTTTTGATTTTGGCCCATTCTTCTTTTTGGATGTGTGCACTTATTGCTATAAACTGACCTCTGAGCACTGCTTTTGCTGTGTTCCAAACGTTCTGGTAGAATGTGTTGTCATTCTCATTTGATTCTGTGCATTTCTTTATTCTGTCCTTGATTTCTTCTATAACCCAGTTGTTTTTGAGCAAGATGTTGTTCAGTTTCCATGTGTTTGATTTTTTTCTTGCTTTTTCTGTTATTGATTTCTACTTTTATGGCTTTATGATCAGAAAGGATGCTTTGTAATATTTCAGTGTTTTAGATTCTGTTAAGGCCTGCTTTGTGGCCTAATATATGGTCTATTCTAGAGAATGTTCCATGTGCGCTGGACAAGAAAGTATACTTGGCTGCTGTCGGATGGAGTGTTCTGTATACCTTTATGAGATCAAGTTATTTGACTGTGGCATTTAGATCTGCTGTGTCTTCACTGAGCTTCTTTCTGGATGTTTTGTCCTTCACCAAAAATGGTGTGTTGAAGTCTCCTACTATTATAGCGGAGCTATCTATTTCTCTTTTCAGTGCTGTTAGGATTTCTGCTATATATTTTGGAGCCCTGTCACTGGGTGCATAAATATTTGTTATGGTTATGTTCTCCCAGTGTACTGACCCTTTAATCATTATATAGTGTCCTTCCTTATCCTTTGTGGTGAATTTTACTTTAAAGCCTATTTTGTCAGAGATTAATGTTGCCACTCCTGTTCTTTTTTGATTGTTGTTTGCCTGATATATTTTTTTCCACCCTTTGCATTTTAGTTCACTTGTTTCTTTGAGTCTAAGGCGTGTCTCTTGTAGGCAGCATATAGCCAGGTCGTGTTTTTTTAATCCATTCTGCCACTCTCTCTCTCTCTATTGGTGCATTTAGTCCACTTGCATTCAGCATAATTATTGACAGGCAGGAGTTTAGTGCTGTCATTTGATGTATTTTGAGTGTGTGTGTTGTTCAGTTTCTTTGTTCCACTTAATTTTCTGTGCTGAGTTGTTTTTCTTTATGTATTTTCTTTTTATCTCTTTCATTTTTGTTTGTTTTGTATTTGCTGAGTCTTTATGTTTTTCTTTTTTATTTTGATGTGTAAAGGATTTTTAGTATCCTTAATATTTACCTCTATTTTTCCACGTTTAAACAAATCTTTTATTTCTTGATATCACCTTGACTTCCTCTCCTTATGAAAGTTCTGACTACAATATTTAGTCCCTTTTGTTTTAATGTTGTTATCATTTACATATTGACATCTCTGTTTCTCTATTTTCTATGATTTAGCTTTGATTTATTTTTGTGACTTCCCTATCTAGGTTGATACCTGGTTGTTCTGTCCTGTGTTCTAGTCTTGAATTGTTATCTAATGTTACTGACTTTCTAACCAGAGGACTCCGTTTAGTACTTCTTGTAATTTTGGTTTGGTTTTTACAAATTCCCTAAACTTCTGTTTATCTAGAAATGCCCTAATTTCACCACCATATTTGAGAGACAATTTTGCTGGATATTATTTCTTGGCTGGCAATTTCTTCCTTTAAGGCTTTATATATGTCATCCCACTGCCTTCTTGCCTGCATGGCTTCTGCTGAGTAGTCTGAGCTTAGTCTTACTGACTCTCCTTCGTAGACAATTTTTCATTTATCCCTTGCTGCTCTTAAAATTCTCTTTATCTTTAATTTTGGCAAGTTTAATTATAATGTGTCTCGGTGACATTCTTTTAGGATCCACCCTGTGTGGGATTCAAGGAACTTCTTGGAGAGATATATTCTCATTTTTCATGGTATCAGGGAAGTGTTCCGCCACAAGTCTTCAGTAATTCTCTCTGTATTTTCTGTTATCTCCCCCGTGTTCTGGTACTCCAATCACTTTTAAGTTATTTCTCTTGATTAAAAAAAAAAAAAATTTTTTTTTAAAGTCCCACCTAATTCTTAGGGTTTCTTCATTTTTTTTAATTCTTTTATCTGTATTTTTCCTCAAATAAATTGCTGTCAAGTGCTTTATCTTCAATCTCACTAATTCTGACTTCCATTGCTTCAATTCTGCTCCTATGACTTTCTATTGTTTAATTCTGAAATATTATTGTTAATCTTTTGGATTTCTGTTTGTTGTCTCTCTATGGATTCTTTTCATTATGCTCTTGCATAACATTCTTAAATTGCTGTTTCTTGGTTTGGTCTGCGTTTTGCCTTGAAGAGCTCTGTATATTAATCTTTTGAATTCTACCTACGGTAACTCCAAGACCTTATCTTCCTCCAGGAGGTTTCCTGGGTCTTTGTTTTGGTCGCTTGCTGAAGCCATCGTGGTCTGCCTCTTTATGTGACTTGATATTGACGGTTGTCTCTAAGTCATCAATAACCCAAAACCAAACCCACTGCCATCAAGTCGATTCCGACTCATAGTGACCCTATAGGACAGAATAGAACTGCACCATAGAGCTTCCAAGGAGTGCCTGGCGGATTAGAACTGCCGACCTCTTGGTTAGCAGCCGTAGCACTTAACCACTACGCCACCAGGGTTTCCATGTCATCAATAAATTATTTTGTTTGTTTGTTTATCATTTATTTATGTTTAATGTTTGCTTACTGCAGCCTAGCTTCTTGTTTTGTTTTGCTCTGATACACCCAAATAGGCCGGTCATGTAAGCTACTTTGACTACTGGCGTCTTTGAAGCTCCCATGTCCTGGTACCAGGTAATAGGAGCTGTTACTAGGTATGTTAGCCCAGGGGCCTGTTTACTTTTCTTGTGTGCATTTGGCTCAGGTGCCCAGGTTATCAGTCATCAACTGTGTGATACAGGCTCTTACCTATAGTCCTAGACAGGCAGGGCTACGTAGGAGTGATTGTAGTAGGCACAGGTATCTGGCTGCAGTAGGTGGTTATGTGCTGAGCAAGGCAGGGGGCTGATGGCTGTCCCTGAGTGCCTGGGTGGAAGGTGTGTCCCTGCTTCCTAGAGCACGTAGGTGAGTGGGTTTCGCAGACAGACTTTGGGCACCCAATGCTGTTGGCTGGAAGAACTGGGAGGTACCACTTAGTCTCAGACCCCTGTTGTGGGTGGCTCAGTGGAGTGGGTTGAGCCACCAGTCCTCAGGCCCTGATGTGGGTAGGTGAGGACCCAGCTTAATGGGCAGAGCAGTGCCAAATGTCACAAACCTGCCACCCCTCCTTAGCTGCTACAGTTCAAAATAGGCTTCAGGTATATACCCTGTGGTACTGTGCTAATGATGGCCTACGCTGTTGAAATTGGCCCACACAGGTCTAGGCAGGGGTGAAAGGCATTCAAAGTCCATGGACTCCTTATGCCTGTGCCTAGGCAAAGGGGCTGTGTCTGTCCTGAGTCCCCGACTTAGGGGAGCCGGCAGATTATTTTTTCCTGTTTGTTAATTTGTTCCTTCTCCAAAGCCAGGAGAATGGCTCGGGGCTCATGACAGGTCCCACTTCTGGTCCAGTGCACATAGCCATCATTGAATCTGGACCTGGACTGGAGCAGAGCAGGGAGGGAGTGGGTAAATGGGAGGCAGGAAGGGTTTTTTTGATCCCATGTGGTAGGTTAGATGCTTGCACTTATTTTTTGCTGGTGGAGCACCACTTCTCCCTGGTTCCGGAGGCTTGAGCAGGCTCTCCGCAGCTCAGTTTCTCCAGGTGTGGAAAACTCGTCCCAAGTGCTACTGCTTGCCTCAAACCCATGCACGCCACCCGGTCCAGGCTGTAGGGTGCCGGCCAAGTCAGGTATGGCAAATCCTCACCACTTCTGAACTGTCTCTTCCTTCCCCTGCCGCCCAGTCCTGCTCCTCAACTTTGTTTTTGATGTTCAGGGCTCCTAGATCATCATATATAATCAATTAACTTGTTTTTCCAGGTCTTTGTTGTAAGACGGACCACAGGAAGCATCTGATAACTCCGCCATCTTGACCCTGCCGCCTCAGCTTCTGCTTTTGGTTCCTTGGAGATCTCCATGTGTCTTGGTATCTATCTCACTCCATCTCTAATCAGATTCTTGCTTGTTTTTACTCTTTTATATCACCAAAGAGGTGGACTCAAGACACACCCTGTACTAATCCTATCTCACTAACATAATAAAGACAACAAATTCACAAATGGGATTATAACCACAGACATAGAGATTTACAACACATTATTTTTAGGGGACACAATTCAATCCATAACACATGGGTTCTGGGTTTTAATCCTAATCTGACATTTACTATCTGTTTGATTTGGTCAAATAACCATTTCCAAGACCAAGTATCCACTTCTTTAATATGAAGCTAATAATATCCAGACAGTCCCTGAGTGGTGCAGTCAAGCTCTAGACTACATGACAAAAGGTTGACATTTTGAAAATCTACTCATAGGCACCTTGAAAGACAGGCCTGATGATCTGTTTCAAAAAGGTCACAGTCTTAAAAATCCTATGAAGCAGTTCTATTCTGCACACATGGGGCCACCACACTTGACAACTAACAACAATACCTGTCCTATCTATATAAAGAATTACTATGACAATCATACAGGAGAGATGGGGGGAAAGAGTGATATTATAAAGGAGGGTAAGCTAAAACAAACTTTTTGAAAATCTGTATCAAGAACTTTAAAGATGTTTCTGGTCTTTGATCTAGAAAACTAAGATTCTCTACTACACAAACAACAATAAAGACACAAAAGGTTATGTATTTAAAGATGTTCATCATAGCATTAACAAGTATTTATGTAAATGTAAACAAAAAGGAGAGATCTGGCTATATAAACATGTAAACAGTGGCATTAAACCAACCATCAAACTTCGATTATCAAGACTGGACTAAAATAGAAAAATACTTCTGACAATATTAGGAAAGAAACAGAATATAAAACACTTACCACAGCTATTTCAACAAGGGGAGGTTAAGGTTGCAAAAAGTATGCCCAAGTGGTAACAGAAGTTATATAAAAAGTTATATTTTTCGCTCTCACTCCATATTTTCTTTAATGTGCTGATATTTTTACGAGAAAAATAATATAAAGAATTTCCCTTTAGGATTTTCACATGTAGAAAAATTAAATAAGATTCATGTCTCACTCCATACACAAAGACAAATTCAAAGTGCATTAAGAACCTAAATGTGAAAACTAAAACTATAAAATTCTTACGAGGAAAATAGAGGGGAGAAAGGCTGGTCAGGACTTACTTTTAACAATGGGTTATCCGGTATAATAACAAAAGCACAAACAGTAAAAGACAAAACAAACAAATGGGACTTCATCAACTTTGTTCATCAGAAGACTTTACCAAAAAAGTGGAAAAACAAGTTACCAATTGAGAGATTATCTTCAGAAACCATATATCCCATAACAATCTATTAACCTATATATATATATATATATATATATATATATAACTTTTCCAATAAAAAGACAAATGATCTAATTAAAAAAACTGGGCAAACAACTTGAAGAGACATTGTACCAAAGAGGATGATAGTCGAATGGCCACCAAACAATGAAAAGATGCTCAATGTCATTAATCATCAGAGATTCAAACCAAAACCACAATAAGACACTATTTCACTCCCACTATGATGGCTAAGATAAAAAGAATAGAAAATAACAAATGTTGGCGAGGATGTGGGGAAACTGAAACCCTTATCCACTGCTGATGGGAATGCAAAATGGTACAGCCTTTGTGGAAAGCAGTGCAGAGGTTCCTCAAAAAACTAAAAACAGAACTACAATATGACCCAGTAATTCCACTCCTAGGAATACACCCAAGGGACTTGAAACCACCGATTTGAACAGATATACGTACGTCATTGTTCACTGCAGCACTATTCCCAATAGCCAAAAGGTGGAAACATGCTAAATGCTCAGCAACGGATGATCAGATAAACATACGTAACATACAATGGAATAATAATACTCAGCCAAAAAAGACATTATGCTGAGTTGAAATAAGTCAATCACAGAAGTACAAATATTTTATGTTACTTATATTTAAAAAAAAAAAAAAAGGGGGGCAAATATATACAGACCAAAGTTTATTGGTAGTTACCAGAGGCCAGAGAGGCAAAAGAGGAACTTATTGCTTCTGGAGCACTAAGTTTCTGTTTATGGTGATGGAAAATTCATGCTGATTAAGGATAATGGTTGGATAGCTGATAATGTACTGATGTCCATAAGTTGTACACCTGTAAAAAACTGAATTGGCCACGTGTGTGACAGATACATTTTCAACAATAAAAAAAGAGCAGCTAGCTGCAGAGGCTGCTATGTACAACCAAACACTTCCTGGGATTTGGTTCCTTGGTTGAAGACTTAGGGTCATAGTTTCATGAGACATTCCAGTTAACTGGCCTAATATTGTGTTTACTGCTTCTGTTCTACCTCCTTGTTTGTTGCATAGTGTCTGGGGTCTCAAAGGTTTGAAGTGGCCATCCAAGGTCTCTATTCTCCCGGTGTAACACAGGTAGAAGGAGCCTCGGGAATAAAAAAGGATATAGAATGTGTGGCTAACTGCCTCCCTTGCCACGAAACAAGAATCGGACAGTGCCCAGCTATCATTATTGAAAGTTTTGATGAAAAAGTCTATAGAAGAATTCTAATCATAAGGGGGAAATGTAGAAGAGAATATCTGGAGCCAGTGAGGTTGGATGAACCCCTGCAACTACTGCCCTGAGATAATTTTTAAACCTTAAACCAAAAATATCCCCTGAAGTCTTAAAACCAAACAATTGCTTGGCTTAACTAGTAAAAGATGTCTGCCTTGAGCATCATGCTCTTTTAAGAAATATCTACATGGGATCCAATTCACAACAGCAACTTGAAAGGTTAGACAGGAAGCTTAGGGGACAGTGAGTTTATGTTAACGGACACAGAACAATTTGGAAAAGAAGGGTGAGAATGGTCACACATTTGAAGAATGTAATCAATATCCCTGAATTGTACATGTACAAATTGTTGGTGTTATGTTCTATTGTGTGTATTTTCAACAACAACAAAAAAATAAGATAAACTAAAAAATTAAAAACAAAGAATTTCCTTTTAATGAGATAGCTTTGAATACAAAACATACAACAAAAAAAGATGAGTACTGGTTTATTCATTTTTTAAACACATGGGAATCTACTACACCCAGGCACACGAATGAACTTCAGAGCTGGTAGGTTTTTGACTTCACTCATTTATGTATTGGAATTTGGACATTTACTAGGTGCCAAGCCCGGTTCTAGACATGGGAAATACAGCTGTGAACATAACAAAAGTCCTTACTCTCAAATTGCTTTTATTCTACGGATGTTAATTTTAATTATTTCAGCAACTGCACACAACATTTCTAAACCAATCAGCCTACTCAAGGCAAAAAACTGTTTCAAACAAAATTCTTTTTTCCTTGGAAGCCAAATAAATGCTCCTCATAGCTTAAAAAGTATCTCTTACAGTTAACTGAGGGCATGAAAATATTCGTTATTTAAAGCTCAGGCAAAAATATCACCTCATATCTATAAAATACTTCTCAGTTTAAAGCAGGTCTTCATACATACTCATTACTTTTTACAGCAAACTACTATAACAGGCGGCATGTGCTTTCTTTGGCGTTCCACAGTAACCCATGGATACCAGCCGAGTTAGTTCAAGAACCTTGGTGCAAGGGTTAGGTTCAGAAAACCACAGGCGCAGCCCACCGGTGTAGCTAAGTCGGACAAGCGTTTTCGCCGCGGAAGGACCCTGTCAGGGCCCGTCTCGCACCTTCCTGACAGGACGACCCGGTAAATTACAGCATCACTTAACGAACCTGGAGCAAATCGGCGCCAAGGTCTGCATCACTCACAACACAGACATCGGGCGTAACTCCGCTCTGTTTTAAAAAGTTAGACTAGAGGCAGGCACAAGTGGCTTTACCCACAGGAAGATAAACTCCACGAGCGCCATCCAATTAAACCCGAGGTATCAAACCGTGGGCGGCAGGACCTAAAAGCGCCGGGCGACGGGAGCACCGAGAGGAGCCGCTCTACGCTCGGGGCCGGCGCCCCGACGCGCCTCAGCCTTCCTGCCGCCGGACCTCGGGCCTGGCGGGCACCCCAGAGGGAAGCCGCAGCTCGGCTGGTGCTGCAACCGGGTCGCAGGGCCAGACCCGGGTGACAGGTTTATTGCCCTCGGTGAGCCACTTGGGCTTCTCGTCACCCTCCCACGCCAACTCCCCACACGCCCCCCCATCGCACCCTTCCTTACCTGACACACACAGGCGCGGAAGCGCGAGTAGTCCGAGCTTTCCCCGACCTGCAGCGCCCGCTCGCCGAGCTCCGACTCCTTCTCGCGCCGGTCAAACAAGTACACGGTCCTGTAGCCGTCGCCCCCGCTGCCCGCTCCGGCCCCCGCCGAGGGCCCGCCGGGCCTGCCGCCACCCGCCGCTGCCATATTGGAGGAAAGGAGAAAAGACAGCAGTGCGGACGCCGGCCGCCGCCGTGCTCAGGGCCGAAGCGCGGGCTCAGCGCGGCGCCCCCAGCCCCAGCGCCCGCGGCGGCTCCAGGCCTCGGTCCGCGCGGGACGCAGCTCTCTCCTCGGCGGCGGCGGCCGAGCAGCGGCGGCGCGAGGATCACCCGGGAACCGATTCAAACGCGCTGCGGCCCGGACTCACGTCACTTCCGCGGCCCACCGCTCTCGGGGAGGCGAGGACGCGCGGCGCACTCTCCCCGGGCCGAGCCCTCGCGCCCGCCGCCGCCCACGCGAGCTCGCAGCGCCACCCGCCACAGGGCCACCTCCACCCGGGACTGTGGCGCAGGAGGAAGAGGCGCGGACAGCGCCGGCGAGGAGGCGGGGCGGCAGGGCAGGCCGCGCGGGCGGGCGGGCGGGGGCGGGGCCTCGCGGAGTTGAAGGGAAGCGCGGGGCCTCCGGGCGCCTGCGCCTCTGGGTCGTCCACCACAGCAGCGTCGGGCGAGCCAGTCGCAGCAGCCGCCGTGCACCTGGGCGGCCTTCTCTTGGCCGAGAGGGTCTGCTGCCTCCCGCCTCGCCCCGACCTCAGCCGAGCCAGTCTGACCTCGAGCGCCCAGCAGCGCAGCCGAAGCCACTGTGGCGCCCTCCGCGCGGCAGCTCGCGTGGACGCGGCGGCGGGAGGCGTCAGGCCCGCGGGCCTCGCAGGTGCAACCTCCCCGCCGCGAGCACGTCTCTGCCCGCTTGCCTAATTCTCTGTGGACCCGAGTACCGGCCCCCAAGGCAAAGCTGGTCCCAGAGAACGTCGAACTCGAGACCTTGTGACGTCACTGCAGCCCCATTCACTGCCTCTCCGGGTGTCCCCAGCACTGACAAGCCAAGTTCCAGGCCCAGGAGCGCCTCACGTTCCAACCCTTCCATCGCGGCCACATGGCTGTGAATCGGAATTGGGAATAACAACAGGCAACGAATTATTAGGGGTTAATTAGATAACATATGTAAAATACTTCGCTCATGGTACTCTGTCAGTAAAAAAGCTTTCTTTATTTATCGTTGTTAGATAGGACCGTCAAGTCGGTTCCCACTCACAGCAACTCTACCTGTAACGAAGGAAACACTGCCTGGTCCTACGCCATTGTTGCTATTGTTTGAGCCCATTGTTGCAGCCACTGTGTCAGTCCATCTCCTTGAGGGTCTTTCTCTTTTTCTCTGACACTCTACCAAGCATGATGTCCTTCTCCAGGGACTGGCCTCTCCTGATAACATGTCCAAAGTAAATGAGACAAGTCTCACCATTCTTACTTTTAAGGAGCATGCAAGACTGATTGTTTTTTCTTCTAGCAAAAAAAAAAAAAAAAAACACCTATTGCCTTCCAGTGGATTCTGACTCATAGCAACCCTACAGGACAGCGTAGAACAGCTCCGTAGAGTTTCCAAGGCTGTAAATATAGGAGCAGACTGCCATATCTTCCTCCCGCGGAGCAGCTGGCGGGTTTGAACTACCAACCTTTGGGTTAGCAGCAGAGCTCTTAACCACTGCACCACCAGGGCTCTGGCAGCCCATGGTATATTCAGTATCCCTTGCCAACACCATAATTCAAAGACATCAATTCTTTTTCATTCGTCTTTAGTCATTGCCCAGCTTTCGCTTTCATATGAGGTAATTGAAAACACCATGGCTTGGGTCAGGCACATGTTTAGTCCTCAGAGTGACATCTTTGCTTTTTAACACTTTAAAGAGGTCTTTTGCTGCAGATTTGCCCAATGCAATATGTCGTTTGGTTTCTTGACTTACTTATTTCGTGGTTTATTCATCATTATCAGGGAGTGAATTTTATTGAATACCCTTCTCATGGGTGTGTAGTGCCCTAACTCACCAACAAAAACTATTATCATTGTTGAAGGACTAAGTTTATTTAGTCATTTACTTTTCGATTCTTAAAAGTCATATTTAGTGAATTCATAGTACTTTGTTGTTGTTAGTTGCCATGGAGTCAATTGTGACTCATGGCAACCCCAGGTGTTATAGAGTAGAACTGTTCCATAGGGTTTTCTTAGCTCTAATATACTTAATGGAAGCAGATGACCAGGCCATTTCTACAGTGTGTGGTACCCCTGGGTGAGTTCAAACTGCCAAACTTTATAACCCATTGCCATCAAATCGATTCAGACTCACAGCAACTCTATAGAACAAAGTAGAACTTCCCTATAGGGTTTCCAAGGCTGTAATCTTTATGGAAGCAGACTGCCACGTTTTTATCGCATGGAGCGGCTCGTGGCTTCTAACTGACAGTCTTTCAGTTAGTAGCTGAGCACTTAACCACTGTGTTACCAGGGATTCTTGCCAACCTTTATGACTCAAACCCACTGCTATCGAGTAATGCCAACTCATAGCAACCCCATAGGTTTTTCAAGGCTGTAAATCTGTATGTAAACAGATTGGCATAACTTTGTCCTGTGAAGCAGCTGGTGGTTTCGAACCGAAGACCTTTCAGTTAGCAGTCGATCACTTTAACTGCTGTGCTACCGATGACATGTAAATTCACTAAGTCAAAGCAGATTGATGACTTTTTCGATTCTTCAAAAAGTTTGAATAATATTTAGTATATATTCTGTTTTACTAGATATGTCAAAACCATCATGGTTAGTTATCGGATGGATAGACTCATAAACACTAGAAGCTTAGATTTGCTTGTTCATATCAAGATGTGAGAATCGTGTGTGTGTGTGTGTGTGTGTAGACATAAAAGATATTACAGGTAGAACACATGATGTGAGCAAAAGTGTGAAGCATGCGTGGTGGTGTTCGGGGAACATAGATAGTAGGGGTGGAAGTGGGGAGAATGGAGCAGTAGAAGTGGAGGATAAAATTGGGAAGAAGTAGGTTGTGGTCATATGTCATCTATGTTCCTAAGGAGAACATGGAGGAAGGAGGAGATCAGAATGACCTGACTTCTACGGAATTTCTTTTAACTCTCATGTTTAACTTTTCAAACGTGTGTGAATTTTTCATTCTATTCCATTATGTAATAGTGTTTGATTTAAATGACTTAGGGATAACACAGATTATTTTTCTAATTCTTCATTAATGGCAAGATGAATTGCTTTTCAATTTCAGAAAACTGGTACTAGAGGGAGAGGTTCATCATTGGCAATTTCTCCTTTTTCTGTAATTCCAAATTATGCAAATACGTGGATATAAATACTTTTCATGTTTTCAGAAAAGATTTGAGGATGATTACTAAGAGGAGAGATCCAAAATGCTGCCAGAGAAGTGCATTGCAATGTTGTGGGCAGCTGTTGGTGAAAACAAGGCATTGGTGGTTCAGCGATAGAATGCTCACCTTCCGTGCAAGAGACCCGGGTTCCATTCCCTGCCGATGCACTTCATGTGCAGCCACGTGCAGCCACTTCCTGTCAGTGAAGGCTTGCATGTTGCTATGAGGCTGAACAGGTTTCAGCAGAGCTTTCAGACTAAGATGGACTAGGAAGAAAGGCCTGGTGATCTACTTACAAAAATCAGCCAGTGAAAACCATATGGATCACAATGGTCCTATCCCCAACCACACAGGACCAGGCAGCATTTCCTCCCATTTTGCATGAAGTTGTCATGAATCGGGCCAACTCAACAGGAGCTAACAGCAACATTGGTGAAAACATTGATGTGTACCTCTTGTAGAGATTTCAAGTCTGAATCAGTCTCTTATACCATGGTATGGCAGTCTGAAGCCCTCTCAGGACCGTTTGCCAGTTATCAGTCACTTTTGTTCTCAAAAGAAAGAGAAAGATGATGAATTTTTTTTTTATATTTTATCACATGTAAACAAAGTTAGTGTTTGAAATGACCCAGTCCTCATTCTGCATTTACTTATCTTCAACCAACACTCAATTTTTATTTTCATTCACTGCATAACAAACCACCCCCAACACTTAGTCATTTAAAACTGGAACCATTTATTTGCTCATGATTGTTCAATTTGGGCTGAGCTCAGCAGGTCAGTTCTTCTGCTGATTTCACCTGACATACCTTATATAGCTGCAGTCTTCTGGCAGCTTGCCTGGGGCTGGAGTCCATCGTGGCCTCACTATATGTCTGGCAGTTAGCTGAGACTGTTGACTACAGCACCTGAGTTCTCCTCTATTGTTGTTAGGTGCCATGAAGTCAATTCTGACTCATAGCAACCCCATATGACTGAGTAGAATTGCCCTATAGGGTGGGTTACCTAGGCTGAGACCTTTACGGAAGCAGATGGCCAAGTCTTTCTCCTGTGGAGCCGCTGGGTGGATTCGAAACTCCAACCTTTGGTTAGCAGCTGAGCACTTAACCGTTATGCCACCAGGGCTCCTTTTCTATTAAAAAAAAACAAACAAACCCGATGCCATCGAGTGAATCCCAACTCTTAATGACCCTATAGCAACCCTGTAGGACAGCTAGAACTGCCCCATACGGTTTCCAAGGAGCACCTGGTGGATTTGAAGTGCTGACCTTTTAGTTAGTAGCTATAGCTCTTAACCCCTACACCACCAGGGTTTCCTCCCCTCTGTTAGGCACCTCTAATAGGATAGCCTGGTCTCTCACTTTGCAGTGGCAGCATACCAAGAGAAAACTCCAATGTGCAAATGCTTATTAAGCTTGCATCACCTTTACTAATGTCCCATTGGTCAAGACCAGATACATAGCCCAGCCCGTCTGCTCCCCTGCCAAAATGAGGTAGGTTTGCAGAATCACTGCTGATTTGAGGAACAGAGCTAATATCTGTGTACTATGATAAGACTAGTTTTTAAAACTGTTAGAGTAGTTGGCAGAAAGAAGGAAAAGAAAATACAGTCTTGCTAGAATTTGCTGATGAGATTAAATTCCTTTCAAATAAAAATGCCTAAAAAATAACGGGCAAGGAAAGTGATTTTTTTTTAAATATGCTTATCTTCTCAAATTTACTTAAAAAGATAGAGAAGTGCATATATGTTTTGTTTTTATAAATTTTCCCAAACCTTCTGCATTCTCCTAAGGGCTTAGGCTTTTAGAAAAACCATTCCCAGGATGAAAGTATTTTTTCTACTCCCCAACCTGTTTTCATTATCGATGCTATATAACAAACTGCCTCAAAAACAACATTTTATTTATACGTTCATGATTCTGCAGTGTGGGCAGGGCTTGGCAGAACCAGATGTCTGCTCTACGTGGCTTGCTTAGGTAGTTTGACTTCTAAGACGGCCTCACTCACATGGCTGGCAAGATGGTGCTGGCTATTGGCTGGGAGCTCTGCCAGGCATCTCAGATCTCTTTCCTATGCCTCACTTTATGGCTAGATTGGGATTCTCACACAGTGACGGTCTCAGATAATCAGAACTCTTTCTTATATGATGGCTGGGTTCCCCCAGAGCACAAAAGTAGAAGCTTCTTAAGGTTTAAGACTTGAACTGACACAGCATTACTTCTGCCGCACTCTGTTGGTTTAAGCAGGCCACCTGAGCCATCCCAAATTGAAGGGCAGATTACATAACGGCAGGAATATGCAAGGCATGTTATTTGGAGGCCACCAAAGCAACAGTCTATGACACACCTATGATAAAGTTCTCCCGGGACAGAAAAGCATACAGCCTCCTGTTTTCTTGAATTGAGGTGGACAGTTGGCAGGGGGCGGTGATTAAGGGAAAATCAAAGAAGAGACAAACAAAAGTTAAAATATGTTGTTATCTCAAAAAATATTTCTAGCCATGTAAGACTTTACCAATTACATGTATACATTTTTCTGCAGCTTTTTCTTTTTCTCAACATAATATTTGTGAGATTCAATCATGTGGAAACACATAGCTATTGCTCATTCTTTTCCCCTTCTTTTTTACTGGTTGTCATGGATTGAATTGTGTCCCAGTATTGTGTGATTGTCCATCATTTTATGTGATTTTCCTATGTACTGTAAATCCTATCACTGTGATGTAAAAAGATGGATTAGTGGCAATTATATTTGGACTGAATTTGGACTTGTAGCTTACTAGGCAGTGAGAGAATCAACTTCTGTTTGCTGAAGCCATCCACTTGTGGTATTTGTTATAGCAGCACTAGATGACTAAGACACTAAAAAAAATAGTATACAGTATTTCTTGATATGCTCCACAATTTTTCCATTCTCCTATCAATGGACATTTTAATTGTTTCCAGGATGGTTTTTGCCTTTTAAAAACCTGGTTTCTATGAATACTATGTGGTGTATCCTGATGTTTTTATGTCTTGCATAGGATATATATCAAGTGTTAGAGTATGCATAGTTTCAAATTTACCAGATAATGCCAAATTATTTTCCAGCATATAAGAGTTACTGCTGCTCCTTTTCCTTATTAACACTTAGGAATATTTTGCCTTTTACAATTTTTGTCAATCCAATGAATGTGAAATAGTATTTCATTGTAGTTTTAATTGTGTTTCCCTGATTATAAATGAGATTGAGCATCATTTCACGTACTTCATAATTATGTTTCCTCTACTGTAAAATGCCTGCTTATGCCCTGTTTCTATTTTCACATTGAGTTATTTGAGTTTTTCCTATTGATTTATAGTTCTTCATATATTGTGAATCCTAAACTTTACCATTTTTTTTTTGCTTCTGATGCATATTGTTGTATTGCTTTTGTTTTTGTTGTTTCATTTTATTATGGTAGAAGATACATAACAAAACATTTGCTATTTTAAACATTTTTATACAGACAATTCAGTGACATTCATTACATTCAGCATATTGTGCAACCATTACCACTAACCATTTCCAAATTTTTTCATTGCCCCTAACAGAATCTCAGTATTGTATCCTAAACTTTGGTTGCATATATGTCTTATTAACAGCTTTTCCCAGTTTGTGGCTTATATTTTCTCTTTGTTAATAAGGTCGCTTAATGAACAATCGTTCTTGATCTTAATATGATTGAATTTATTGGTAATTTCTATCATGGTTCATGTTTTTGGTCTGTTTTAAGAATTTCTCTACTACCAAGTGTTATAAAGATAATGTCAAATTTTGTTCTTGAAGTTTAAATTTTTTCCCATTTGCCAATTTGAGTCCTTAATCCATGTAGAGTTGGTTTTTATATATGACATTAAAAAGGAACCAATTTTACTTTTTTCAAATGAATACTTAATTGTCTGAACATTGAATAGCCAATCTCTCTTTTCCCCCTATATATCCTGTATCTCTTTTGTCACATATCAAGTTTCCATAAATGTATGCTCCTGTTCCTAGATTTTCTAGTCTGTTCCACAGGCTGTTTTTTCCCTCTCTCTGCTAATATCACAAGAACTTAATTACCATACCTTTATTATATGTTTTGATAACCAATAGAGCAAACCACCATATCTGGTTCTTTTTCAGGAGTGATCTTGTTCTTTTTCAGGAGTGTTGCATAGTAGGTTTTTAATTGGAAGTGGCAATTAAGAAATAAAACGATGACCTACACAAACTAACAAATGGAAGTAGAAAATCTGAACAGACCCGTAACAAGAGAAGAGGTTGAAAATGTAAAAAAAAAAAGAAAAACTTCCCAACAAAAAAGCCCTGGCCCAGATGGCTTCCCTAGAGAATTCTACCAAACACTGAGAGAAGAGCTTATACCAGTACTACTCAAAGTATTTCAGAACACAGAAAAGGAAGGGATACTGCCAAATTCATTCTATGAAACCAGCATAACCCTGATACCAAAACCAGGCAAAGACATTACTCAAAAAAGAAAATTAGAGACCAATATCTCTTGTGAATATAGAGGCAAGAATTCTCAACAAAATGCTAGCCAATAGAATTCAGCATTGCCATAAGCTGGGTTCTCTAGAGAAACAAAACCAGTAAAGTGTGTAAATATATATTGAGAGAGATTTATGTGAAGGAAAGAAATCATGCGATTGTAGAGGCTGAAACATCCCAAGTCTGTGGATCAGAATAGAGGCTTCTCTTGATTCATGTAGTCATAGGGGCTGATGAACCCAAGATCAGCAAGTCGGAGAGCAGAGCTCTTGCTCACAGGCTACAAAGATCGAAAAATCCCAAGATCGGCAGATAAGCTGCTAGCTCAAGTTCCAAGAACCAGAGGTCAGACAAACAGAAGCCAGGTGCAGGATCCAGTGCAGGCAAAAGCAAAAACATCCACTTATATTTGGATGCAGGCCACATGCCCAAGGAAATTCCCTTCCGACTGATTGGCTACTCACAGCAGATCCCATCATGGGGGTGATCATATATAAACACTGAGAATATTGGCCCAACCAAGTTGACACACAATCTTAACCATCACAAGCATCATATCAAAAAGTAATACACCACAGCCAAGTGGGATTCATACCAGGTACATAAGGGTGGTTCAACATTAGAAAATCAATCAACGTAATCTAACATATAAATAAGAGGATCACATGATCATCTTAATTGATGCAGAAAAGGCATTCAATAAAGTCCAATACCCATTCCTGATAAAAACTCTCAGTAAAATAGGTATAGAAGGGAATTCCTCAACATAATAAAGGGCATTTAAACAAACCCAACGGCCAACATCATTCTTAATGGAGAGAGGCTGAAAACATTCCCCTTGAGAACAGGAACAAGAAAAGGATGCCTTTTATCACCACTCCTATTTAACATTCTGCTGGAAGTCCTAGCTAGAGCAATAAGGCAAGAAAAAGAAATAAAAGGCAGATGATATGACACTACACACAGAAAACCCAAGACTCCACGAGAAAACTACTGGAACTAATAGAAAGATTCAGCAGAGGGGCAAGATACAAGATAAAGATACAAAAATCAGTTGAATTCCTATACACCAATAAAGAGAACAATGAAAAGGAAATCAGGAAAACAATTCAATTTATAGTAAAAAAATTTATAGTAGCCCATAAAAAATAAAATACTTAGGAATAAATCTAATCAGGGAGGAAAAAGATCTATACAAAGAAAACTACAAAACACTACTGCAAGAAACCAGAAGAGACCCACATAAATGGAATAACACACCATGCTCATGGATAGGTAGACTTAACATTGTAAAAATGTCAATTCTACCCAAAGCAATCTGCAAATACAATGCAATCCTGATCCAAATACCAACAGCATTCTTTAAAGAGGTGGAAAAACAAATCATTAATTTTATATGGAAAGAGAAGAGGCCCTGGATAAGTAAAGCATTATTGAAGAATAAGAATAAAGTAGGACTGCCGCTACCTGACCTCAGCACCTACTACATATAGCTATGGTGGTCAAAATAGCCTGCTTGTGGTATGACAGATACATGGACCAAGGGAACAGAGTCGAGAACCCAGATGTAAATCCATCCACCTACAGTCTCCTGATCTTTGACAAAAACCCAAAGTCCATCAAATGGGGAAAAACAGCCTTTTTAACAAATGTGCTGGCGAAACTGGATGTCCATTCACAAAAAATGAAACAGGAAGTATCTCACGCCATACATAAAACTAATTCAAAATGGATCAAAGACCTAAATATAAAACCAAAAGCTATAAAGATCACAGAAGAAAAAATAGGGTCAACACTAGAATCCCTGATACATGGCATTAACAGGATACAAACCATAATGAACGATACACAAACACCAGAAGATAAGCTAGATAACTGGAATGTTCTAAAAGTTAAACACTTATGCTCGTCAAAAAACTTCACCAAAAGAGTAAAGAGAGAACCTACAGAATGGGAAAAACTTTTTGGCTATGACAATTCTAACAAAGATCTAACCTCTAAAATCTACAGGGAAATCCAACACCACTATGACAAAAAGACAAAGAATCCAGTTAAAAAATAGGCAAAAGATATGAACAGACACTTCACCAAAGAAGACATTCAAGTGGCTAACAGACAGGTGAGGAAATATTCTCCACCACTAGCCATTAGAGAAATGCAAATCAAAAGCACAAGGAGATACCATCTCACTCCAACATTACTGGCACGAATCAAAAAGCAGAAAATAACAAATGTTGAAGAGGCTGTGGGGAGATTGGAATTCTTATGCACTGCTGGTGAGAAAGCAAAATGGTATAATCATTTTGGAAAACGATATAGTGCTTCCTTAAAAAGCTAGAAATAGAAGTATCATATGATCCAGCTATCCCACCCCTAGGAATGTATCCTAGAGAAATAAGAGCCATCACATGAATACACATATGCATATCATGTTCATTGCAGTATTGTTCACACTAGCAAAAAAAATAGAAACAGCTTAGGTGTCCATCAACTGACAAATGGATAAACAAACTATGGTACATACAAACACATTGGAATAATACCATGCAGTGGTAAAGAACAATGATGAATCTGTGAAACATCTCACAACATGGATGAATCTGGAAGGCATTATGCTGAATGAAATAAGTCAATCACAAAAGGACAAATATTGTATGAGACCACTATTATAAAAACTCATGAAAAGGTTTACACACAAAAGGAAACAATCTTTGATGGTTATGAGTGAGGGGAGGGGTGAGAGGGAAAAATACTAAATTGACAATAGATAAGTGGTAACTTTGGTGAAGGGTAAGACAGTACACAATACTGGGGAAGCTTGTACAAGGCAAGGTCAAGGAAGCTCCACAGATACATCCAAACTCCCTGAGGGAACAAATTACTGGGGTGAGGGCTGTGGGGACCATGGTCTCAGTGAACATCCAGCTCAAATGGCATAACGCAGTTTACATAGAAAGTGTTCTACATTCTACTTTGGTGAGTAGCGTCTGGGGTCTTAAAAGCTTGTAAGTAGCTATGTAAGATGTTCCACTGGTCTCACCCCGGCTGGAGCAAGGGAGAATGAAGAAAACCAAAGACACAAGGGAAAGATTAGTCCAAAGGACTAATGGACCGCAACTACCATAGCCTCCACCGGACTGAGTCCAGCACAACTAGATGGTGCCCATTTACCACCACGGACTGCCCTGACAAGGATCACAACAGAGAGTCCTGGACAGTGCTGGGGGAAAATGCAGAACAAAATTCTAACAACAACAACAAAAAAAACAGACTTACTGGTATGACAGAGACTGGAGAAACCTTGAGAATATGACCCCTTAAGTCCCCTTATAGTTCTGTAAAGAAGTCACTCCTGAACGTCACTCTTCAGCCAAAGATTAGACAGGCCCATAAAAAAAAAAAAAAAGAAAAGAAAGACTAAATGAGCACACCACCCCAGGGGCAAAGACTAGAAAACAGGAGGGGACAGGAAAGCTGGTAATGGGGAACCCAAGGTCAAGATGGGGAGAATATTGACATGTCGTGGGGTTGTCAACCAATGTCACAAAACAATATGTGTATTAATTGTTTAATGAGAAACTAATTTGCTCTGTAAACCGTCATCTAAAGTACAATTAAAAAGAGAAAGTTGCTGGAGAAATTAAGTGTATCTTGTGTAACTTCACTGACAGAGAACTCCCGGGAGCTTGTGTCGAGTTTTCTCTGATTTTTGCTGCATATACCTCTTCCCTTTGCTGATTTTGCTTTGCCTCCTTTTACTGTAATAAACCAGTCACGAGCACACCTAAAAAAAAAAAAAAAAATCAAACAACATATTGCATTGGGTAAATCTGCTGCAAAAGACCTCTTTAAAGTGTTAAAAAGCAAAGATGTCACTTTGAGGACTAAGGTGGACCTGGCCCAAGCCATGGTATTTTCAATGGCTTCATGTGCACGGGAAAGCTGGGCAATGAGTAAGGAAGGCTGAAGAAGAACTGATGCCTTTGAATTGCGGTATTGGCAAAAAATATTGAATGGACTGCCAGAAGAACAAACAAATTTGTCTTGGCAGAAGTACAGCCAGAATTCTCCTCAGAAGCAAGGATGGCGAGACTGTCTCAAGTACTTTGGACGTGTTGTCTGGAGGGACCAGTCCCTGGAGGAGGATATCATGCTTGTTAAAGTAGAGGGTCAGTGAAAGAGAGGAAGTCCCTCAATGAGATGGATGGACACAGTGGCCGCAACAACTGGCTCAAACATAGCAACGATTGTGAGAACAGCGCAGGATCGGGCAGTGTCTCTTTCTGTTGTATGTATGGTCGCCATGAGTTGGAACCAACTCAAGGCACCTAATGACAACAACACATAGTTGGTTTTTAATTGTCACTGCAGCAGTGATGATTTCCCCCTTTTTTGCTCAATGTTTTCTCATATAAGAGATACTTGAAACTGTGATCAATTGTATTGGAAACCCTTGTGGCATAGTGGTTAAGAGTTCGGCTGCTAATCAGAAGATTGGCAGTTCGAATCCACCAGGTGCACCTTGGGAACCCTATATGGAGCAGTTCTTCTCTGTCGTATAGGGTCGCTATAAGTTGGAATCGACTTGATGGCAATGGGTTTTCATATTTCCACAGTAAGGCCTGTAGTTTAATAAGTAACTAGGTACATCATAAGCTTCTTAAGCTGACTGATATTATTTACTACTGAACACTTAGTTGTGGCTGGAAAGCTGCTATTTGCTTTCACGTCAAGCTCACTATGAGATCCCACAATCCTTGATATTTTCAGGTTGTCCATTATTATCCTGTATATTCTGATTCAATTACAGCACTAATCGACTCGGCTCCCTAACAACACAGAAATTTCTAATCACTCACTAATATAAAATTTTCTCCTTTCTAGGTGTTTATCCTACTGAACAAAATGGAAAAATATGATTCTGCTAATTTTGCTTGCATATATGCATCTATGTTGTAAAACTTTGTAAGAGGTTAAAAAATAATAATCCAGACAAGAGATAATGAGGGCTTGACATTGGCTGGTAGTGGTGGAGGTGAGGAGAAGTTGTTATATTCTGGATGTATTTTGAAGGTGAAGTTGATAAATTGGCTCATGGCTTGGATGTGGGATGTGTGAGAAAGAGGATCAAGTCAATCTCCAATATTCGTGGCTCCTGAGGAATTGTTATGCATTCTTGGATAGCATCTCAATGTCTTCTATGTTTAGGGGATTCCCCATGATATGAATCACTCATTTTCCAGTCTCCCTCACAGCTGAGATGCACGCACGCCATCTGGGCTCCACCAACCAGGCAGTAATGGGCAGCAGCAGCAGCTTGTAGAGGCCACGGAGGGACCCGTACCCCAGCGTGTAGTGGTGTCAGTTGTGCAAAAGGCTGGTGGCAGTGGTGTCCTCATGCAACCAGTTCATGGTTTTAGCTGCACTTTTGCTCTGTAGCTTTCAAGTTGGGTTCACAACCCCCCCAGCAAATTCACAAGCTACCCGATTTCCTAGCCAAAAATACTGTTTCTGCTTAAAAGAGCCAGAGATTGTTTCTATTCCTTGGAACTGAAAACGCTGATTGCCATAGTAATGAATGATATTACCTACTGTGAATGTTGTCATAATAACTGTCATTCACTGAACAGTCGAGGCACTTATTTCAATTAATTCTGCTAGATAGATGTTATTCCTATATTTGAAATATAGAAACTGAGACATAAAGGATAAATCACTTGCCCAGGGCTATATGGCTAAGGATTGGCAAAGCCAGGACTAAAATCCCAATTTGTCAGACTTCAAAGCCTGAATACTTACACCTTATAAAAACCTGTTGCCTTGAGACAATTCCAACTCATGGGGACCTCATGTGTGTCCGAGTACATCCGTACCCCGCGGGGTCTTCAGGGGGGACCTCATGTGTGTCCGAGTACATCCGTACCCCGCGGGGTCTTCAGGGGGGACCTCATGTGTGTCCGAGTACATCCGTACCCCGCGGGGTCTTCAGGGGGGACCTCATGTGTGTCCGAGTACATCCGTACTCCACAGGGTCTTCAGTGGCTGGTTTTTCAGAAGTAGATCACCAGGCCTTTCTTTTGAGGTCCCTCTGGGTAGACGCCAACCTCTAACATTTCAGTGAGCAATTGAGCACATTAATTATTTGCACCACTCAGGGACTCCCTTATGCAATATACAATATAAAATATATATATATAGATAACCTCAATTGAAGTTCATATAATACAGTGAACTGAGCCTTTTTGCCCCCACAAGAATTCAGTTTTTTTATGTAACCTTTATGCATATAATCTCAACATTATTCGAATTTCCTTGAAATCCTCCAAAACTGTAGAATTTAGTGCTCAGATATTAAGATGTGTCATTGTTCTAAAAACATAATCTAGCAAAAGCCATAAATCTAATTAAAAGTATAGTCTAATATTTGTTAGTATTGTTCAAGATTTGGACAAAATCAGTTAACCGTTTTTGCTGAGACTTTCTGTTTTAGTAAACCCTGGTGGTGTAGTGGTTAAGTGCTACGGCTGCTAACCTAAAGATTGGCAGTTCAAATCCACTAAGCACTCCTTGGAAACTCTACGGGGCAGTTCTACTCTGTCCTGTAGGGTCGCTATGAGTCGAGACTCCACGGCAACGGGTTTGGTTTGGTTTTGGTTTCAGTTTTAGTAGACCTTGTTTTGGTCTGTTAGAATTTGGAGGCAAAGTGCTATATTATGGAACTCTTGTTCAGATGGCATCTATTACCAGAGAAATTAAGTAACATGGCAGATTGGAAAGTACGAGCCTTTCATGCTACTGTAAATAAATTAAAACAAATACCTTTCATTACCTAAGATACATAGAAAATGGGTTTGAATATTTGAAACTTTAAAACAATGCTGTGATGCTGGTGTGGCTCAAAAGAAATGAAACTGATTACCAGAAAAGAAACTGGTTTGTGAACCTAGAGAAGTGTGAAAGGAGGAGCACTTTATAATGCCTTTATCAGGGCTTCGGACCAGCTAGTTCAGGTTCAAACCCCCGCTGAGAATTTGCATTTCCACCCCACATATACCGAATCAGAATCTACAGTTCAACAAGATCCCCAGGGAGTCTTACCTATAACTTTCTGAGAAATTGTTAGAAATGCAAATTCTCCGCAGGGCTTTGAGATCACACCTCGAAGCCTTGGTTTTTACTTGCTCAGCAGTGAAGAGGCAACATGTTGCCAGGGATAAGAAAACTGAGCGAGGAGTAAGAATACGTGCTTTCAAGTGTCAATAACCACACCTATCTAGCCACATACCTAAGAGCCCTGGAGGCATAGTGGTTAAGAGCTCAGCTGCTAACCAAAAGGTTGGCAGTTCGAACCCACCAGCTACTCCTTGGAAACCTTATGGGGCAGTTCTACTCTGTCCTATAGGGTTGATATGAGTTGGAATCAACCCAACGGGTTTGGCTTTTTGTTTTGTTTTGTTTTTTTGTTTAGTATGTATCTAAGGGTGATCCAATTCAGCTGAGCATAAGGTGGAAGAGACAGATGAGTAAAACAGGCACCGCCGCTTTATTAGAATTCTTCGTTAATTTATTCATCCAAACATATGCCTTTCCTGTGCCCTGGGGTTTCAAAGATGAATAAGAAACAGTCCCTCCCCTCGGGGAGCAAGTGGAGCAGAGGATGAGGACTAGAGAGTCTGCACGCTCTCCTCCACTCTTACTGTAGTGCTGACATCCTACTCCTCCCACAATACGCTTTCTCTCTCCCCTCCTTCCCACTTCCGCTCTGCTCCTCCTCCACTCCCCTACCCGCCAAGGTACACACACACCCTCAGGTTTAATGTTGTTTGCCATCCAGCAGGTTCCATCTCATGGTGACCCCATGTGTGCAGAGTAGAACTGCTCCACAGAGGCTCCACCTCTAATGGGGCTACTCTAGACATTACCGCTACAGTAAGACTCTCCTGCTCTGCAACTCCCCCCACCCCACGCCTGTGGCAGAATGACCTTTAGAAACTTTGAACTCTAAAAGCGTTATTGTGTGTCCCAGTCCATAAATAAAGTAAAAATAAAACTGTGCAAAACTAGAAAATAGGTAAAACTATACATAATTAATCTGCTCTTCCAGATAACCTAAACCTCTGAGAATCTAATTACATTTATGGCACAGTGGTTAAGTGTTTGGCTGCTAACCAGAAGGTCAGCAGTTTGAATCCTCCAGCTGCTCCTTGGAAACCCTATGGGCAGTTCTACTCTGTCCTATAGAGTCACTATGAATTGGAATCGACTCCATGACAATGGGCTTGGTTTGGTTTTTTAATCTTCCCTCCAGGAAAGGTGGGGGGGGGCGGGTGGGGGTAGTGCTATGTCCATGTACCTATACTGCATTGGGGAAATTTGCTGCAAAAGACCTCTTCAAAGTGTTAAAAAGCAAAGATGTCACCTTGAAGACTACGGTGTGCCTGACCCAAGCCATGGTATTTTCAATCACCTCATATGCATGCAAAAGCGGGCAAAGAATTGATGCCTTCGAATCACGGTGTTGGCAAAGAATATTGAATACACCATGAACTGCCAGAAGAATGAACAAATCTGCTTTGGAAGAAGTACAGCCAGAATGCTCCTTAGAAGTGAGGATAGCAAGACTTTGTCTCATGTACTTTGGACATGTTATCCAGAGGGCCCACTCCCTGGAGAAGGACGTCATGCTTGGTAACGTAGAGGGTCAGTGAAAAAGAGGAAGTCCTTCAATGAGATGGATGGACACAGTGGCTGCAACAACGGGCTCAAACATAGCAATGATTGTGAGGATGGCACAGGATCGGGCAGTGTTTCTTTCTGTTGTACATACAGTCACCATGAGTTGGAACCAACTTGATGGCACCTAACAACAACAACAGCATTCTAAAATATTGTTTATCCCTGGATAACCACCCATCTGCCGATCTGTTATACTGTGGTGGCTTGCATATTGCTATGATGCTGGAACCTATACCACTAGTATTTCAAATACCAGCAAGGTAATCCATGGTGGACAGGTTTTAGTGGCACTTTCAAACTAAGACAGGCTAGGAAGAAATGCCTGGAAATCTATGTTCAAAAATCAGCAAATGAAAACCCTATGGACCACAACAGAATATTCTTTGATGTAGTGCTGGAAGATGACCTTCTTACGCCGGACAGGAGTCAAAATATATAGTGGCTGCAACAATGGACTCGATCATGAAGATGGTGCAGGACTGGGCAGTGTTTCGTTCTGTTGTACACTAGGTTGCCATGAACTGGAGCCTACTCTAATACCAACAACATTCTAAAATACTGTTTATCCCTAGACTAAGAAGGGGGTCAGATCCTTAAAGGCCCTGGGAGCCACCTTAAAGGAGAACAGTGGGGAAAAGAACTATTGAAGGTTTCTAATCTAGGATGGGGCATGATTAGATATGACTTTAGTATGGAAAACGGATTGCAGACGCTAAAACTTAGGACCTGGTGGGAGGCTGTTACAGAAACCCAGGCAAGAGACTGTGGTTGACTGCTGATGAGTATGCAGTTTCTTTTGGGGGTAATGTAAATATTCTAAAATTAGATTGTGGTGATGGCTGCACAGTTCTGCGACCATACCAAAACCTATTGAATTGTGCACTTCAGGTGGATGAATTTTATGGTATGTGAATTATATTGCAATAATAAAAAAAAAAAAAAAAAAAAACTCTCACACCAAGAAAAAAGTAAAAGAGGTTAAGGTTGTGTTATAGACAGAGAGGACAGACAGATGTGAAAGCCTTTTAGGAGAAGGAATTGAGAGACCTCAGATAAGAGTGAGGTGGACGTAGAAGTCAAGGATGACTCCAGGCCTTGGGTTTAGGCCACCGGGAAATGGCGTTGCCTTGCACAGCAGTGGGGAGAGATGGAATGGAAGTGATTCTACAGGGCACACCATAAAGGGCTGGAAAGGGGTGTCAAGGGAATGCTCAAGAGATTGAAGCATTTAGAAGAAGATGGAAAAACTTCATTTTCCTTAAGTGCAAAGGTGTCAGACTTCAGAAGGACTGACTCACCAAATTCAAAACAGAAGTACTTAAAGGAAGGCAAGATGATCAAAGGTACTAAGTTGACATTAGTCTGTTCATGGTGGGGAGAAAACAATTTTCTCACATAACTCATATTTACAAAGGCCGTGACTTGTCTTCAGACGTCAGCGTAACAAACGTTAGGGCTGGTATTGTTCAGAGGGTCCGGGAAATTTTCCAGGTTTTGTTACTTTGGGAAGCAGAACCAGTCAGGATGACCCTACTAAAAAGTGGGGTTAATTTTTCTTCTGATTCTCGTGTATGATGTGCTTAATCATGTTTAAAGCAGAGCCAAGTGCCAGTTCTTCTGGTATGGGAGATTAGTAATAAACACTGAACGTGGAGAAAACCATGGAGCTGCCAATACGTAAGCACAGAGGTGGTGGGCATGACGGGGTGGGAGGCTAAGAGACAGGTATTGCCTGTTACCTGGGCACTAGCAGCGTGTGATCACTCCAGGGTGGCAGAGGCCTGACGAAGCCACACCACAGCCTGCTCAGTAGTTTCTAACCTTTGATTTCGGCTCCAAGTAAAATATTAGGGCAGGGAGTTGTGGTAGTACTTAGAGAATATGGAATTGGAAACCCAGAAGTGACCATTTTCACATGGTTGCAAAAGTGTACTTTTTAGCTCAAAAGAAGGTCACCTTCATAAGGATTTAGCAACAGCCCAGGTTGGAAGCCCCAGACTGCATCTGGTGGCAAATAAATCAGGTGGTAAGGTAGTTCTTCCCCAGGAAGAGTCGAAGGCTGCAGGAAATCCCCATCTCCTGCAATAAAAATCAAACGAAAGCCTCCAAGGTCAGCAGTAGGAGAGTTTACACATGGGCTCTATCTGACAGCTTGACTTTGAAGCCCTAACCTTCCACTTGGGCTTTCTGTTGGTTGCTGCGGCCACTACCAGCTCCTTCTTTACAGCTTTACCACCTTTACGAACACAGATCTGGATGTACAGTTGAGACCCTGATGGTCATTCAAACTTCAGTGTGCGTGAGAATAACTTGTTTTTACATGTGTTTAAAGTACAGATTCCTAAGCTCTACCTGCAGATATTTTGAATCAGTGCAGTGTAGGACTAGAAATTTGTATTTTAACAACTTCTGGGTGATTTTGATGGAGGTAGTCCAAGCACCACACTTTGAGAAACAGTGAAAAAGTGAAAGAAAAAAAAAGGTGGTGAATATGAGAAACAGTATATAAATAGTCTGATATACAAAATGCAGCTGACTCATTTGCAGCTTCTGGGCCCTGTCTTCAACTGAGTACAGATCATCTCCCCCTGCCAGTCACCCCATGATGGGTTGGAGACTGAACTGTGTGATCCACAGGGTTTTCACTGGCTTATTTTTGGAAGTGGACCACCAGGACTTTCTTCCTTGACCATCTTAGTCTGGGAAGTCCATGACACCGGTTCAGCATTATAGCAACACCCAAACCTTCACTGACAAACAGGTAGTGGCTTGTTCATGAGGTGCATTGACCTGGAATCGAACCTGAGTCTCCTGCATGGAAGGTGTGAATGCTACCACTGAACGACCACTGCCCCCCAAAACAATCTACTTTCTTTCAAATATAGTCCCAAGACAAAGCCCAAAGAAGAATAGAAGTTCCCTCTACAGACTAAGTTCCCATTTCTTGTTTAGGTTTCACCTTCTTAAAAAAGAACCAATCTGTTGCCAGAAGGCAGTGGATACTACGGATACCTCTCCTTACAGTCCCGTTGGCCTGTTACAGGGTTAGAGTGCAGCATCCCCACAAGACATACACAGATATGGTACCACTTAGGTCATTTAGTTATACACAGCCATGTAAATTATGAAAACCAAGGACAGTGTTTATTTTTCACATTTTTTTTAGTTCTAAACGCCCCCATCAATTTGCCAAGCCCAGACCAGTTTCTCTCCACAGATCCTCCTCCAGCTTCAGGTGAATATCACCCCCCCCATTGTTTTTTTTTATTGTTGTAGGGGAGCCCTGATGGCACAGTGGTTAAGAGTTAGGCTGCTAACCAAAAGGTCAATAGTTCAAATCCACCAGCCACTTCTTGGAAACTCTAAGGGGCAGCTCTACTCTGTCTTATAGGGTCACTATGAGTCGGAATTGACTTGATGGCAATGGGTTTTTTTTTTTTTAATTGTCCTAGGGGATTTAACTCCTAATACGTCTGGAATGTGATAAGTTTACAGAGATAAAACTGCACACAGAGAATCTAGCTTCCCCGTTCCCAGTTGTACATATATATAATGTGGACTTTTTCAAGTTAGTTGGAACAAAATAGGCATCCAAATTCATTGCCGTCCAGTCTCCTAATGACACAACAGGACAGAGTAGAGCTGCCCCATAGGGTTTCCAAGGCTGTAAATGAAACCTTTACCGAAGCAGACTGCCACATCTTTCTCCTGCAGAGCAGCTGGAAGGTTTGAATCGCCAACCTTTCTATTCGCAGTGGAGCTCTTAACCACTGCGCTACCGCTACCAGGGCTCCTTAAAATAGGCACGAATACTCTCAATTCTCATGTTTTTGTTCTTCAATTTTATGGTAGATGTTTCCTGCTTCTACAGCTGTTGGGTGTGTCGCTCCTCCTGTTCCTGTGATCTAAACCTAAAAAAAGGTTTTTTTTTCTTAAAAAAAGAGCACAGTCATAAGTATGCATGCATGCACACATGCACACACAGACACACAAACACACAGAATAATTTAGTGTCTCAACAAACATTTTAGATTCTTAGATCCACAGTATCTCAACTCTTTTCATTTTCAAGAATGCTTCTGCTTTACATTTGCAAAATGAAACCTTCTCAGCCCTGATGCTTTTTTCAGAAGGAAGGGAAGTTTATACTAGTGTATTGTCTGAAGCTTTGCGAGCTTGAGAGAAAAACTGCTTGCAAAGCCAAATTCCTCAAGGTGCTGTAGCTTGAAGCCAAGCACAACAGGAAGGGGAAGTATACTCTGTGTTGTACCAGTATAATTTTGTTGTTCTCTGCCATGTACCTAAATCTCCCCACAGCTCCCTAAGTCCTCTGACAGAAATGCAGGGTAAGGTTCACCTTAGGTCTGTCAGCAATCACCCAGCCTCCTCCTGCCTCCACACGGCCACATTCCAACTCTGCTTTAGCTGAGCTCTCCCTGGAGGGCTCCTGGACAGCTACCACCCTACTGAGGCTTTTCTGTGGTCTTTTAATTAGGCAAATAACTCTCCCCAGCCAGGACCTCTAACACTAATTGGTGCCTGAGAAAGTGACAAGAAATCCTGCTAGCAGTCAGATTGTGATAAACAATGTTTCCAGACAAGGCCAAGAGAACAATATTTCTAACCAAACATAAACAAGGTTATACGGTAGTTGTCAACAATGACTAACAATCCCTTCTTAGAATCAATCAGCATGCACCCAAACCCTGTAAAAAAAAAAAAAGCCTCTGCCCACTTCCTTTTACTGAGACATCCATGACAGGCTTGTTCTTGCTGCAACAAGTTAAATAAAACCAACTTTTTCATAGGTATGGCCTAGTGGTCTTTTCTTTGGTTGGTGGGTTCCAACCGGCTTTTGTTAGCTTTGGGTGGCTTCTTTAATTCAGAGTGATTGCTTTGTAGAGTTGGAGTTATACTGGATGGAATTCCCCAAGTACTCTTTCTTTCTTTGCCCCAGGATAGAGATTTCCTTAAGGAAAGACACCAGGATATGCCGTTCTTGGTTTCCAGTTCCTCAGTAATCTACCTCCTTACGCCTACAGATGGAGAGCACCCACCATGGGTGACTTTGGATTGCTGCCCTCAAGATCTACTCCTTGCTCATTCCTGCCAGATGTGCCAGGGCCACCTCAGCCTTCTCCACCTTCTCCGCGGCCAGCTCTGGCCTGATTCCATTCTATATCTTCCTTCCTCTTCTGAGAATGGACAGCCTCAGGGCACCAGATCTTTCACTCCCCCAAGTCCCTCTTCCAGGATGTGAGGTATGAGGGTATAAGTCTGAGGGCAGTTCTGGAATTCTTCTTCCAGGGCCCAAATAACACAGACCCTCCCCTCCTGGTGTCTAGAAAACCAAGTTGCTTGAACAGATTTAACCTCGTTTCCCTACTCTAAAGCTTTCAGATACCTAACCCACTGGCGTCAAGTAGATTCCAACTCATAGCGACCCTATAGGATGGAGTAGAACCATCCCATAGAGTTTCCAAGGAGCACCTGGTGGATTTGAACTGCCGACCTTTTGGTTAGCAGCCACAGCTCTTAATCACGGCACCACCAGGGTTTCCTTCAGATACCTAGGGAATCGATTTTACAACCATCCCATTTCTTTCCTAGGATATTGGTAGTGTTTCATATTCTCCATCCTTGTGAGGAAAATACCTAAGGACTTTCTCTAAAGAACTTGGACAACTAACTTATTCTCTAGTTTGTAGAGCATAGACAGTATCTCTACTTCTGAGGTGAAAAGATAAGCAGGGAATAATTTTTTCCTACCATTCCATAGCTCTCTAGGACACTGCTCTGGTTCCTATCTACTTTTAGACATATTGCCCAAAGGCCCTTCAAAGGCAAACTCACATCTGCTAATAGACAGTCTAGCTTCTTCAGACCTGATATCTTCCTCCTTTTTCAGGAATTAAAAGAAACTGCCAGTGGAGAGCTTATCCCACCCATCTGCCTCAACCAGTCACCTCCCCTTTAATAAGGAAACAACTCAGTGGCCTTCCCCGATTATATCTTAGGTCTGTTGGTGTCTGATGGGCAGGGCTTCCTGCTTTAGAATTGATATCTTTCTTCCAGTCAAAGGTTCGAAGGTCTGCAAGCTGTAAACTATTCTACTATCATAACTTCCTTACAGAAATTTGGTGGAGCTTGTCCTTCACTCACACAGTTTCTTGATGTTAGCCATTATACTACCCCAAATTTAACCACATAGCTCCTGCCCTACAACACCACACCCTAGCTTATTACACCACACCTTTGGCAACCTCACTGGCCAACACCTCATGTAGCTTACAATTCCTTTTGTTCTAGTCATGTTACCATTTTGCACAATTCCTCAGCTCCTTTGGCAGATTGCCTTGCTAAATTATTTTACAAATTCTAGTGTTCTCACAATCCTTTTTGTTGGTTTCAAGATTTTCCCTCTGAGAGATCTCTCTTTCTCTACTGAATGGTTGGACACAAAGTGACACCACACAGAGGAAAATCTAACAAACACAAATGAAAGTCAGCCTGGCATAATAGTTTAGAGTTGAGGTTCTGAAATCAGACTGCTTGAATTCAGATTTTGTCATTTATTAGCTATGAGAACTTGATAAAGTTTTTTTAAAAAATCTCTGTTTCTCAGCTTATGAGAGATCAAGTAAATAAAAAATAAAATTATAGAAGACAATACCATCAAATTATAATTCTAAAAAGAGAATATGCTTTCCTTTCGAGTACTCATGAATACTCACAAAGAGTATTAGGTCACAAAGAAAAACCTCAGTAAAGTTCAAACTATAAAAATAGTAAAAATAGCATTCTCTGAACATAATGCAAATACAACTGGAAATTAATAAAAATTTAAAAAACGAACAAAAAATATTCTATGTGGAAATTCAAAGCCATTTTAAACAACTCTTAGAATAAAGAGAAAGTACCAGTTGAAACTGTAGACAACGAAAATATATACAAACTTATGGGATAATACTAAGGCATATATATGGATTCAGATAAATGAATTAAAAAGCTAACTCGAGGAGGCAGAGCCAAGATGGCGGAATAGACAGGCACTTCCGGCCAGCCCTCTTTACAACAAAGACCCTAAAAAAACAAGTGAAACACGTATATTTGTGACAAGCCTGGAGCCCTGAGCTTCAAAGGAAATTTTAGAAAACGAGTTGAGGGGCGGGGAAGGAAGAGACCGTTCAGAAGTGGAGAGGAGTTACCGGACCTGAATCGGGAGGAGCTCTCAGTCACCATTCCTGGAGCAGCAGCGGCGGGCTGGTACTACCCTTCAGCTGCAGTTCCCTCAGGGAGAAGCAGCCAGCCGCACAGCCTACTCACAATTCCAGAACCAGAAAAGAATGGCGCTCTCGGTAAGAGCTAAATACTTGCATATATTTTACCACGCCACCCCTGCAAGCTGGCTTCAGCAGCTGAATACCCTGGGCCTGAGATATGCACCGTTGAGCACCTAGAGCCACTCTCCCGGCCTTGGGGAAGGAAAAAATTTGCATTTGGGGGAAAAGATAATTTGCTAGCTCCACTAACTAGGGGAGTTCAGGACAGAAGCGGCTCCTGTCCAGGCATAAACAGTCCGTGGACTTTGAGCACCTTTCCCTTCTGCATGGACCTGTGTGGGCCTATTTTGGGAGAATAGGCCCTTGTTGGCAGACTCCAACTGTTTCAGCTGTGTGGTGCAGAGGTGAGTGTTTGATGTTTGACATTGCTTTCCTATTAAACAAGGCCCTCTACTACCCACATCAGGGACCTAAGGACTGGTAGCTCCACTCAGGTCACCCAGCCACCTGCGACAGGGGTCCAAAGATAACTGGTACCTCCCAGTCCTTAGAACCAAAAACTTTGGGTGCCCATGGTCCGTCTGCAGAACCCACCTACCTGCATGCTCTAGGAAATAGGGATGTGCTTTCCTCAGAGACACTCGGGAGTTGGTTCTCAGCCCCCTGCCTTGTTCAGAGTGTGACCCCCTGCTGCAATCACATATCGGTATATATGCCAATCATCCATGCCACTCTAAGACTGTAGGACAGAGCCTGTACCACACACTTGATGATCAACTACCTGGAAACCTGAGCTGAACTCATACAAGAGAGCTGAGTGGACTCCTAGACTGATATACTGGATAATAGCTCTAGCCAGCTGGGGACAGGACGTCAGAGGTCCAAAGGTGAAAATAATCAAGCTAGCTCACTCAAGCAACCTATAGGGGTATACCAAAACAAAACAAAGCAAGAAGCTACGACACAGTAAGCAAGCATAAATTAATACAATAACTTATATATTGCTTGGTGACAACAATCAATATCAAGTCACATAAAGAAACAGACCATGATCACCTCAACAGGCTCTCACAACAAAGAATCTGGGGATCTTCTAGATGAAAGTGCATTCCTAGAATTACCAGATGCACAATACAAAAGTTTAATATACAGAACCCTTTAAGACATCAGGAAGGAAATGATGCAATATGCAGAACAAGCCAAGGAACACACAGATAAAGCAATTGAAAAAATTAGAAAGATTATTCAGGAACATAACAAAAAGTTTAATAAGCTGGAAAAATCCATAGACAGACAGCAATCACAAATTCAGAAGATTAACAATAAAATTACACAAGTAGACAACTCAATAGAAAGTCAGAAGGGCAAAATTGAACACGTAGAAGCTAGAATTCCTGAACTCAAAGATAAATCACTTGGCACTAATATATTTAAAGAAAAATCAGATAAAAGAATTTAAAAAAATGAAGAAATCTTAAGAATCATGTAGGACTATATCAAGAGAAATAACCTACAAGTGATTGGAGTGCCAGGACAGGGAGGGATAACAGAAAATACAGAGAATTGTTGAAGATTTTGTGGCAGAAAACTTCCCTGATATTGTGAAAGATGGGAAGATATCTATCCAAGATGCTCATCGAACTCCACATAAGGTAGATCTTAAAACAAAGTCACCAAGACATATAATCAAATTTGTCAAAACCAAAGATAAAGAGAGAATTATAAGAGCAGCGAGGGATAAATGAAAAGTCACGTACAAAGGAGAGCCAATAAGAATAAGCTCGGACTACTCGGCACAAACCATGCAGGCAAGAAGGCAATGGGATGACGTATTTAAAAAATTGAAGGAAAAAAATTGCCTGCCAAGAACCATATATCCATCAAAACTGTCTCTTAAATATGAAGGTGAAATTAAGACATTTCCAGATAAACACAAGTTGAGGGAATTTGTAAAAACCAAACCAAAACTACAAAGAAATACTAAAGGGAGTGCTTTGATTAGAAAATCAATAATATCAAGTATCAACCCAAGACTAGAACACTGGGCAGAGGAACCAGAAGTCAACCCAGACAGGGAAATCCAAAAAAACAAAGCAAGAATTAAAAAAAAAAAAAGCTCAAAACAGGTTAAAAGCGATGTTATTATATAAAAGAAGACAACGTTAAAGTAATAAACAGGAACTAAGAAATGTATTCATACACCTTCCATATGGAGAGGGAGATATGGCGATATAAAGAAATAAAAGCTAGTTTTAAATTTAAAAAATAGGGGTAAATAATAAGGTAACCACAAAGGAGACAAACTATCCTACTCATCGAAATAAAATACAAGAAAAAAAGAGAGACTCAGCAGAAACAAAATCTACAACAAATATGAGGAAAGGACAATATATAAAGACAATCTACTCGGCACATAAAATTCAGTGGGAAAAAGGAACTGTCAACAACACACAAAAAAAGACATCAAAATGATAGCACTAAATTCATACCTATCCATAATTACCCTGAATGTAAATGGACTAAATGCACCAATAAAGAGACAGAGGGTGGCAGAATGGATTAAAAACCAAGATCCATCTATATGCTGCCTACAAGAGACACACCTTAGACTTAGAGATACAAGCAAACTAAAACTCAAAGGATGGAAAAAAATATATCAAGCAAACAACAATCAAAAAAGAGCAAGAGGGGCAATATTAATTTCTGACAAAATAGACTTTAAACTTAAATCCATCATAAAGGATAAGGAAGGACACTATATAATGATAAAAGGGACAATACACCAAGAAGATATAACCATATTAAATATTTATGCACCCAATGACAGGGCTGCAAGATACATAAAACAAACTCTATCAGCATTGAAAAGTGAGATAGACAGCTCCACAATAGTAGTAGGAGACTTCAACGCTCCACTTTTGGTGAAGGACAGGACATCCAGAAAGAAGCTCAATAAAGATGCGGAAGATCTAAATGCCACAATCAACAAACTTGACCTCATAGACACGTACAGAACACTCTACCCAACACCAAGCAAGTATACTTTCTTTTCTAGTGCACATGGAACATTCTCTAGAATACACCACATATTAGATCATAAAGCAAGCCTTAGCAGAATCCAAAACATTGAAATATTACAAAGCATCTTCTCTGATCATAAGGCCATAAAAGTGGAAATCAATAACAGGAAAAGCAGGAAAAAGAAATCAAACTCTTGGAAACTAAACAACACCCTGCTCAAAAAAGCCTGGATTATAGAAGACATTAAGGATGGCATAAAGAAATTCATAGACTCCAATGAGAATGAAAACACTTCCTATTAGAACCTTTGGGACAGAGTAAAAGTGGTGCTCAGAGGCCAATTTATATCAATAAACGCACACATCCAAAAAAAAGAAAGGGCCAAAATCAAAGAATTATCCCTACAACTTGACCAAATAGAAAGAGAGCAGCACAAGAAACTCACAGGTGCCAGAAGAAAACAAATAATAAAAATGAGAGCTGAACTAAATGAAATAGAAAACAGAAAAACAATTGAAAGAATTAACAAGGCCAAAAGCTGGTTCTTTGAAAAAATCAACAAAATTGATAAACCACTGGCCAAACTGACCAAAGAAAAACACGAGAGGAAGCAAATAATCGGAATTTGAAATGAGATGGGCGATATTACAACAGAGCCAACTGAAATTAAAAGAATCATATGAGATTACTATGAAAAATTGCACTCTAACAAATTTGAAAACCTAAAAGAAATGGAGGAATTCCTGGAAACACACTGCCTACCTAAACTAACACAGAGGTTGTCGTTGTTAGGTGCCGTCGAGTCGATTCCAACTCATAGCAACCCTATGCACAACAGAACGAAACACTGCCCGGTCCTGTGCCATCCTTACAATCATTATTATGCTTGAGCTCATTGTTGCAGCCACTATGTCAATCTACCTCGTTGAGGGTCATCCTCTTTTCCGCTGACCCTGTACTCTGCCAAGCATGATCCCTCCTGACAACATGTCCAAAGTATGTAAGATGCAGTCTTGCCATCCTTGCCTCTAAGGAGCATTCTGGCCGCACTTCTTCTAAGACAGATTTGTTCATTCTTTTAGCAGTCTGTGGTATATTCAGTATTCTTCGCCAACACCACAATTCAAAGACATCAACTCTTCTTCGGTCTTCCTTGTTCATTGTCCAGCTTTCACATGCACATGATCTGATTGAAAATACCTTTGCTTGGGTCAGGCGCACCTTAGTCTTCAGGGTGACATCTTTGCTTTTCAACACTTTAAAGAGGTCCTTTGCAGCAGATTTGCCCAATGCAATGCATCTTTTGATTTCTTGACTGCAGCTTCCATGGGTGTTGATTGTGGATCAAAGTAAAATGAAATCCTTGACAACATCAATCTTTTCTCTGTTTATCATGACGTTGTTCATTGGTCCCGTTGTGAGGATTTTTTTTTTTTTTATGTTGAGGTGTAATCCATACTGAAGGCTGTGGTCTTTGATCCTCATCAGTAAGTGCTTTAAGTCCTCTTCACTTTCAACAAGCAAGGTTCTCTCATCTGCATAACACAGGTTGTTAATGAGTCTTCCTCCAATCCTGATGCCCCGTTCTTCTTCATATAGTCATGCATCTCGGATTGTTTGTTCGGCATGCAGATTGAATAGGTACGGTGAAAGAATACAACCCTGAAGCACACCTCTCCTGACTTTAAACCAATCAGTATACCCTTGTTCTGTCTGACCAACTGCCTCTTGATCTATGTAAAGGCTCCTCATGAGCACAATTAAGTGTTCTGGAATTCCCATTCTTCACAGTGTTATCCATAGTTTGTTATGATCCACACAGCCAAATGCCTTTGCATAGTCAATAAAACACAGGTAAACAACCTTCTGGTATTCTCTGCTTTCAGCCAGGATCCATCTGACATCAGCAATGATATCCCTGGTTCCATGTCCTCTTCTGAAACCGGCCTGAATTTCTGGCAGTTCCCTGTTGATGTACTGCTGCAGCCCTTTTTGAATGATCTTCAGCAAAATTTCGCTTGCATGTGATATTAATGATATAGTTGTATAATTTCCACATTTGGTTGGATCACCTTTCTTGGGAATAGGCATAAATATAGATCTCTTCCAGTCAGTTGGCCAGGAAGATGTCTTCCATATTCTTTGGCATAGACAAGTGAGCGCCTCCAGCACTGCATCTGTTTGTTGAAACATCTCAACTGATATTCCATCAATTCCTGGAGCCTTGTTTTTCACTAATGCCTTCAGAGCAGCTTGGACGTCTTCCTTCAGTACCATCAGTTCCTGATCATATGCCACCTCTTAAAATGGTTGAACATCGGCTAATTCTTTTTGGTATAATGACTCTGTGTATTCCTTCCATCTTCTTTTGATGCTTCCTGTGTGGTTTACTATTTTCCCCATGGAATCCTTCACTAAATAGACCCATAACAAAAGAAGAGATTGAAAAGGTAATCAAAAAACTCCCAACAAAAGAAAAAAGCCCTGGTCCAGATGGCTTCACTGCAGAGTCCTACCAAACTTTTCAGAGAAGAGTTAACACCACTACTACTAAAGGTATTTCAGAGCATAGACAACGACAGAATATTACCAAACTCATTCTATGAAGTCACCATATCCCTGATACCCAAACCAGGTAAAGACACCACAAGAAAAGAAAATTATAGACCTATATCCCTCATCAATGTAGATGCAAAAATCCTCAACAAAATTCTAGCCAATACAATTCAACCATATATCAAAAAAATAATTCACCATGACCAAGTGGGATTCATACCAGGTATGCAGGGATGGCTCAACATTAGGAAAACAATTAATGTAATCTACCACATAAATAAAACAAAAGACAAGAATCACATGATTTTATCAATTGATGCAGAAAAGGCATTTGACAAAGTTCAACACCCATTCATGAGAAAAACTCTCAGCAAAATAGGAATAGAAGGAAAATTCCTCAACATAATAAAGGGCATTTATACAAAGCCAACAGCCAACATCACCCTATTCTCTCACTTGCTAGAAGGCTAGAAGTCTGAATTCAGGGTGTTAGCTCCAGAGAAAGGCTTTCTCTCTCTGTCAGCTCTGGAGGAAGATCCTTGTCATCAATCTTTCCCTGATCTAGGAGCTTCTCAGCGTAGGGATCCCAGGTCCAAAGGACATGCTCTACTTCCAGTGCTTATTTCTTGGTGGCATGAGGTTTCCCTCCTCTCTACTCGATTCTCTCTTTTATATCTCAAAAGAGATTGACTCAAAATACAGCCTAATCCTGTAGAGTGAGTCCTGCCTCATTAGCATAACTGCCTCTAATCCTGCCCCTCATTAACATCATATATGTTAGGATTTGCAGTACATAGGGCAATCACGTCAGATCACTAAATGGTGGACAACCACACAATACTGGGAATCATGACCTAGCCAAATTGACACACATTTTGGGGGTAGGGGGGACACAGTTCAATCCATAACACCCTCTAACATGTGAGAAAATAAATTTATGCATGTTATAGCTTTCCACTTGTGGTATTTCTGTTATAGCAGCACTAGATAACTAAGACATGCTGATACTGCTATTTCCACACCAGATTTTGAGTAGCAAAGTTATGAGTCTCCTTTATTTTGTCATATAGTATTATATAGTTTTGAAGTCCTGGGTGGAACAAATGATTAAGTGCTTGACTACTAATTGAAAGCTTGGAGGCTCGAATCCACCCAGAGATACTTCAAGAGAGAGGCTTGGCAATCTGCTTCCGAAAGGTCGCATCTTTGAAAATCCTATAGAGTCGTTCTACTCTGCACACATAGGGTCACCATGAGTTGGAATTGACTCAATGGCAACTAATAACAACAACATCATATAGTTTTAGTTGCTTTATTTTCAATCTCAATTGACTTAAAGATATTTCCAAAGAATCTACAGCATTCCCAAAGGATAAAAATTTGCTACCAAAGGGTGCATTTCTCAAAATTTGCTGCAGTATTTGATGTGAATTCTAAAAAGAATGTCCTAATCAATAATTTTATAGCCTCTCGAAGTAGCTACCTTTCAGAGAACAGAGATTTGGATCAACAAAATTTTTATATGCTTCTTAAATACTAATCAAATTACTAAAACAAATCATACATCTTTGCTATGTGCCTCTGGAGCAACTGGTTTTGTGATTTTTCTATTGTCATACCTCATATTTTGAGTAAAAAAATTATTCTCACAGGTAATGATTATCAATTGTTGCAATGTCTTAGCACGGTAGTTAATTAAAATTTCTTCTCTAAAAACTGTTCATCTGACGGGATAAACGCTAAGAGAATAAAAAGCAAATTGGAGGAAAAGTGTACTTCTGTTGCAAGTTAACAGTCCAATATTGCACTTGACTATCCCATTTCTCTGTTACCTGTCAGGCGATCCTGTGATGATTTGGCCTGGAGAAATTAATGCGCAGATCATAATTAGTAGTCCTGATCCACATCTTCATTTCCCAGGCCAGCTTTGAAAAACACCCAAGTATACAGAAAAATTTTTCTTAATTTTTCAGTTGCAAGAGTGACTTTGGTGGATAACGAGTGATTTTCTTGGGGCAACAGTCAGGAACCCAGCTCTGCTCGGAGAATTTAGAGGCACAGCACAGCATATTGAACTTTCCAAAGATGGCCACGACAGTATCTCCCATCCCACATGCTCTTCCATCATGTGGCCTTGCCACTTCCCCATTAAGTGGTGGAGTCTATTTCGCTGGTCTTATGACTCACTTATAACCAATAGATAGTGGCAGAAGTGATGTGATGTGATTTTCGAGGCTAGGTCAGAAATGACCATGCAACTTCCCCTAGGCTCTTTTGGGACACTTGCGCTGAAGGAAGCCGGTTGCCTGACTTCATTCTTTGAGCAGTCTGACTACCCTGAGGTTGCCGTGCTAAGGAAGCTGTTACGGTTAAGAGTCCAGGCTAACCTTAGTTTCTGGCCGTCACCAACAACTTGCCAGATATTTGAGGGAAGCTGTCGTGGACCCTCCAGACCAACCTGTTCATCAGTTGACTGCCACTGCATGCCCTAGGTTGACACTGTGAAGAGAAGAATCAATTAGGTGAGGCTTGTCCTAATTCCCGATGCCATTTCTGCTCTTATTTTTTATTTCCTCCGTTCTACTTATTTGGGTTTAATTTACTCTTCCTTTTTCTAATTTCTTAAGATGAAAGTTTAGATCATTGGTTTGAGAACTTTCATCTTTTGTAAGCATTTAATATTATAAATGTCCTTCAAGGCACTGTTTTAGCTGTATCCCACAAATGTTTGGATGTTGTTTTCATTTTCACCTAGTTCAAAATATTTTCTAATTTTCCTTGTGATTTTTTTTTAGGAGTGTGCCATTAAGTTTCCAAGTGTTTGGACATTTTCCAATTATATTTTCTACTTTAGTGTTTTTAGTTTAATTCTAGTTATTAATTTCTAAATTTCTCATGTTGTCAGGGAACATACTTTGCATGATTCCAGTCCTTTTACACTTATTGAGGTTTGTTTTATAGCTCAGAATATGGTCTACCTCGGTGAATGTTCACTATGCACTTGAAAAGAATATGTATTTTTGTTGTTGTTTTTGGGTATAGTGTTCCATAAATGTATAAATTTTTAGTATTGTTCAAATCTATATGCTTAGTGATTTTCTGTTTACTTGAGGGAGGAGTATAAAAATCTCCAACTGTAATTATGGCATGGCCTATTTCTCCTTTCAGTTCTATCGATTTTTGTTGCATGTATTTTGAAGCACTGTTGTTAAGTACATACATATTTAGGATAGTTATGTCCTGGTGATGAAATGACCCCTTTATCATGATGAAATGTCCTCTTTATTCCTGTAACTATTCCTTGTTCTAAAATCTATTTTGTTATTAATATAGTCATTCCAACTTTCTTTATTTTTTGTACGGTATATTTTTTTCATCTTTATTTAACCTGTCTGTGTCTTGAGTTTAAAGTGTGTTTCTTGTAAATGCATATACAGCAGTTTAGACCATTTATATTTAATGTGATCATTGATATGGTTGGAGTATTTTTTTATGATTCCATTTTATCTCCATTATTTTCTTGTTAGCTCTACTTCTTACTTTCTTTTAATGGTTGACCTAGAGTTTACAAAATAGATCTTTAGCTTCTCACAGTCTAGTTACTTCTTTTGTCTCTGGTTTGCTAATGAGACATCTGTTGCCATTCTTATCTTTCTTCCTCTGTGTATAATGTATCTTTATTCTCTGGGTGCTTTTAAGATTTCCTTTTTCTTACATGCTTTGAGCAATTTGATTATGACTTGGCTCAGTATAGTTTTCTTCTTCTAGGGATGCACTGAGGTTTTGGATCTGTCAGTTTACAGTTTTGCTTTATCTTTCTGGTAACATATTCTTCCACATCCATTGTTTCTTAATCCTGGACCAAAGTTTATAAGCCAAGAATTTGATGTTTTTGTTCCTTGGGTTTGTTCTTTGGTTTACTGGAACAAGGGAAGTTCTTATGTCCAGCTGCCCAAAAGCCCTGAAGATGGTGTAGTGTAAACTAACAATGTTTCAAAACAAAACAAAAACGCACACACGAAAAAGATGAATGTTATTTTACCCTTTATCTTCAAATTTATGACATGCTCCTATTTTTTCTTATTCCTTTAAAATGACATTTTTGAGGTTGTTTTTGCAAAATGTCTTAGTCTCCTGGGATGTAATTACTCTGGTCCAGATGATGTGAGCAATTGATGATTATTGTATTTTTAGTTTTCATGTCATCTTGGGATTCAGTTTCACACTGGGGTTCATTCTACTCTTTTCAGTTGAAGATTATTGCTCTTGAGAAAACAATCACTATAGGAATTAGATTCTCCTTTAGGTCAGCATGATACCATCAATACCATACAGCAGCTTGTCACTTCTTTTTCTGCTCCAAATGTTAATTGAAAAAAATTTTATTTTTCAAAACCTCAGTTGATAATTTATAACTCCTAGAGAATCTTCATGTTTGAATTTCTTGTATATGCATTCTTGGCTATATGATTTTCTTTCTAATCTTTAAATACAGCTCTTAAAATTTGAGTTCACCACAGAGAATTGTGTATAGCCACAGGTTTCTTCTCACTGAGCATCAATGGTATTGCAGTGCCGGAGCTGCATTTTTTATTTTTAACTTTGGTTAATTGTTCCTTTCAAAATTATGTGCTATATAATTTTTTCCTTTGACATTTTTGAAATTTGCCTTCTAAAATTCCGGGGCTGTGATTTGATTTCTATTTGTCTCCGTTTTGGTTATAGGAACTCTAAGATGACATTATTTTCCTATTCAACCACAAATTCTTCCACGTAGGTCAACTCAGTTAGGTTCCAAATAGTTGATGTTTTAGCTGCTTGCACTCATCTCTGGAAAAAGAAGTTTATCAATATGCCAAGAATATTCTGCTTGTGGTTTAATGAGACTTCAGGTAGAAATCTCATACCTGAAATGTATGCGATGGATACCTGAAAGGCCACAATTGCCTTTATATTCCTGTGCCTAGCAGTGTTGGGTAGGCAGTACCAAACCCACTGCTGTTGAGTTGATTCCGACTCATAGCGACCCTATAGGACAGGGTAGAGCTGCCCTGTAGAGTTTCCAAGGAGCACCTGACAGATTTGAACTGCTGGCCTTTTTTTGGGTTAGCAGCCGTAGCACTTAACTACTATGCCACAGGGTAGGCAGTAGGTACAGAAAAATGTTGTTGAATGAAGGATTATATCTGCACTGTCCACTATGATAACCAGTAGTCACATGCAAATATTTACATTTAATTAATATAAAAAATCAGCTCTCCAGCTGCACTAAAACCAAACCAAACCTGTCGCTGACTCATAGCGACCCTATAGGACTGAGCAGAACTGCCCTATAAGGTTTCCAAGGAGTGGCTGGTGGATTTGAACTGACAAACTTTTGGTTAGCAGCCAGATGCTTACCCACTGTGCCACTAGGTCTCCTCAGTTGCACTAGCTACATTCAAATGCTCAGTACCTACATGTGGCTGGTACTATATTGGACAGTGAAATTGAACATTTCCATCATTGAAGAAAGTTCTATTGGACTGCAGTAGTCCAGATTCTTGAATACATTGGTAACTATTAATCTTGTCATACCTTTTAGTTTTCCCCAAATATGCCATGTCTGTTTACTCTTGTTTGTTTTTTCTTTTTGAACATTTTACTGTTGTTTAGGTGAAAGTTTACAGAGCAAATTAGTGTTCCATTCAACAATTTATACATGGCTGGTTTTGTGACATGGTTTGCAAACCCCTGAATGTGTCAGCTTCCTCCCAGGGTTCCCTGTGTCCATACGTCCAGCTTTCTTGCCCCTACCATCCTTCTCAACTTTGCTTTTGGGCAAATGCTGCCCGTTAGGTCTCATACAGTTGATTGTTCTGAGGTGTACATTCCTCACTGGTGTTATTGTTCATTTTATAGGCCTGTCTATTGTATGGCTATAATGTGATCTCGGGGAGTGATTTCAATTCCAAGTTTGAAGGATGTCTAAGAGCCAAAGTCTTGGGAGCTCCACCAGTCTCTATCATACCAGTAAGTCTGGTTTTATTTACGAGTTTGAATTTTGTTCTATATTTCTCTCCCACTCTGTCCACGACCTACTATTGTGGTCCCTGTCAGAGCGGTCAGTAGCAGTAGCTGAGCACCATCTAGTTATTCTAGTCTCAGGCTAGTGGAGGCCGTATTTCACATGGTGCATTAGTCCTTCGAACTAATTGTTTCATTGAGCCTTTGATTTTTTTCACTTTGCCCTGGACATGAAGAGATGAATTGTTGTATCTTAGATGGCCGCTCATAAGCTTTTAAGACCCCAGTTGCTACTCACTAAGGTAGGATGTAGAACATTGTTTATATGGATTATGATGTGCCAACTGACCTAGATGTTCCCTGAGACTATGGTCCTTAACCCTCAAGCCCAGTTTTTCAGTCACGGAGGGGTGTATTGTTAAGGCTAAGAAGTTTTCATGACTGTGTCCCCTGTGTGCACTATTTCATACACGGGTATATTTGCAGCATGTACACACATATATGCACGTGGGTGTACTTCCATATATCCTCCATCACTGTTCAGATTGCATATCTACCTAAGTATTCACTCATATATTACTGTTTGTTATTACAGTTGTTGCAGGGTTATATATGAATTAGTATTTACCGTTGTTGTTTTTAACTCTTGTATACCTTTCAGTGTCTTCCTTTATCTTGATTTTGTTGTGCTGACTTCCCTCATTTTGTGTATTATCTCTCCCTTCACTGAAGTTAGTACGCATCTACTATCTAGTTAGTGGTTCCCCCCACCCCTCATCCCTTGTAAGAATCAAAGAATTTTTTGTCTGTGTGAAAACGTTTTCTTAACTTTTTATAATAGTGGTCTCAAACAAAATTTGTCCTTTTGTGATTGACTTATTTCACTCAGCATAATATCCTCCAATTTCATCCATGTTGTGGGATGTTTCATGGATTCATCATTATTCTTTAACGTTATGTAGTATTCCATTGTATGTATGTACCACAGTTTGTTTATCCATTCATCCATTAATGGGCACTTAGACTGTTTCCATCTTTTTGCTCTTGTGAATAATGCTGCAAAGAACATGGGTGCATATGTCTGTTCGTGTCATGGCTCTTATTTCTCCAGGATATATACTTAGGAGTGGGATTGCTGGATCATATGGTATTTCTATTTCTAGCTTTTTGAGGAAGCACCATATCATTTTCCATAGTCATTGTACCATTTTACATTCCCACCAGCAGTGTATGAGAGTTCCAAACTCCCCACAACCTCTCCAGTATTTGTTGTTTTCTAATAACGCTGCTATTACCAGTGTGAGATGGTATCTCGTTTTGATTCACATCTCTCTAATGGCTAATGATCATGAGCATCTCTTTATATATTTGTTGGCTGCCTGGATATCTTCTTTGGTGAAGTGTTTGTTCAAGTTCTTTGCCCATTTTTTAATTGGGTTGTCTGTCTTTTTGGAGTTTTCTATAAATTTGAGAGTTTAGACCCTTATCAGATATCATAGCCAATTTTTTTTATCCCAGTCTGTGGGTTCTCCTTTTAGTCTTTTGATGAGCATAATTTTCAGGAGGTCCGAATCATCTAGTTTATCTTCTGCTGCTTGTGCTTTTTTAGTTACGTTTGATGGCCTATTTATGCCATAAATTATCCCATAAATTATGGTTCCTAGGTTTGCAGAGTACAGGGTCAGCAGAAAAGAGGAAGACCCTCAACGAGGTGGATTGACACAGTGGCTGCAACAATGAGCTCAAGCGTAACAATGATTTTAAGGATGGCACAGAACCGGGCAGTGTTTCGTTCTGGTGTTGATAAGATCGCTATGAGTTGGAGCTGACTCGACGGCACCTAACAACAACAACAACAACAACAACAGGTTTGCCCCTATTTTTTCTTCTATGATCTTTATGGTTTTAGGTTTTACATTTAGGTTTTTGATCCATCTTGAGTTAGTTTTTGTGTATAGTGTGAGGTATGGAACCTGTTTCATTTTTCTGCAAATGGATATCCAGTTCTGCCAGCACCGCTTAAGAGACTCTCTCTTCCCCATTTAATGGATTTTGACCCTGTGTCAAAGATTAATTGCCTATAGGTGGATGGATTTATTTCTGGGCTCTCCATTCAGTTCCATTTATCTGTGTGTCTGTTGTACCAGTAATAGGCTGTTTTGACTATTGTGGCTATATAAGCAGGTTCTGAGATCAGGGACTGTGAGGTCTCCTACTTCACTCTTCTCCTTCAATAATGCTTTACTTGTCTGGGGCCTCTTTTCTTTCCATACAGTTGGTGATTAGTTTTTCCATCTTGTTAAAGAATGTTGGAGTTTGAATTGGGGTTGCATTGTATCTGTAGATCACTTTGGGTAGTATTGTCATTTTCACAATGTTAAGTCTTCCTATCCATGAGCATGATATATTTTTCGGCTTAGGCAGGTCTCTTTTGGGTCCTTGTAGTACTGTTTTGCAGTTTTCTGTGCATGTCTTTTACATCCCTTTTAGTTGTTGTTAGGTGCCATCATTTCAGTTCTGACTCTTATCGCCCCTATGTACAACAGAATGAAACAGTGCCCAGCCCTTCATCATTCTGACAATTGTTGTTATGCTTGAGCTCATTATTGCAGCTACTGTGTCAATCCATCTTATTGAGGGTCTTCCTGTTTTTTGCTGACTATTTACTTTACCAAGCATGATGTCCTTCTCCAGAGACTGGTCCCTTCTGATAGCATGTCCAAAGTACGTGAGAAGAAGTCTCACCATCCTTGTCTCTAAGGAGCATTCTGGCTGTACTTCTTCCAAGACAGATTTGTTCATTCTTCTGGCAGCCCGTAGTATATTCAATGTTCTTTGCCAATACCCTAATTCAAAGGTATCAACTCTTCTTCAGTTTTCCTTATTCATTGTCCAGCTGTCACATGCATATGAGGTGATTGAAAACACCATGGGCTTGAGTCAGGAGTACCTTAGTCCTCGAAGTGACATCTTTGCTTTTCAACACCTTAAAGAGATCCTTTGCAGATCTGCCCAATGCAGTGTGTCATTTGATTTCTTGACTGCTGCTTCCATGGATGTTGATTGTGGATCCAAGTTAAATGAAATCCTTTACAACTTCAATATTTCTTCATTTATTGTGATGTTGCTTATAGGTCCAGTTGTGAGTATTTTTGTTTTCTTTATGTTGAGGCGTAATCCATACTGAAGACTGTGGTCTTTGATCTTCAACAGTAAGTGCTTCCAGTCCTCTTCACTTTCAGCAAGCAAGGTTGTGTCATCTGCATAATGCAGGTTGTTAATGAGTCTTCCTCCACTCCTGATGCCACCTTCTTTGTATGGTCCAGCTTCTCAAATTATTTGCTCAGCATACAGATTGAATAAGTATGGTGAAAGGATACAACCATGACACACATCTTTCCTGATTTTAAACTATGCAGCGTCCTCTTGTTCTGTTTGAACAACTGCCTCTTGGTCTATGTACAGGTTTCTTGTGAGCACAGTTAAGTGTCCAAGAATTCCCATTCTTTGCGATGTTATCTGTAATTTGTTATGATCCACACAGTCAAATGCCTTTGCATAGCCAATAAAACACAGGTAAACATCTTTCTGGTATTTTCTGCTTTCAGCCAGGATTCATCTGACATCAGCAATGATATCCCTTGTTCCACATCCTCTTCTGAATCCTGTTTGAATTTCTGGCAGTTCCCTGTTGATGTACTGGTGCAACCGCTTTTGATTTGATCTTCAGCAAAATTTTACTTGTGTATGATATTAATGATATTGTTAGATAATTTCTGTATTCTGTTCGATCACCTTTCTTTGGAATGGGCACAAATATGGATCTCTTCTAGTTGGTTGGCCAGGTAACTGTCCTCCAAATTTCTTGGCATAGATGAGTGAGTGCTTCCAGCGCTGCATCTGTTTTTTTTTTTTTAGTTGAAAAAAGTCTTGAATTGACTTTTTTTTTTAATTAATTTTTATTGTGCTTTAAGTGAAAGTTTACAAATCAGGTCAGTCTCTCATACAAAAATTTACATACACCTTGCTATACACTCCTAATTGCTCTCCCTCCAATAAGATAGCACAGTTCTTCCTTCCACTCTCTCTCCTTGAGTCCATTTTGGGTAGCTTCTGGCCCCCTCTGCCCTTTCATCTCCCCTCCAGACAGGAGATGCCAACATAGTTTCATGTGTCTACTTGATCCAAGAAGCTCGTTCTTCACCAGTATCATTTTCCGTCCCATATTCCAGTCCAATCCCTGTCTGAAGAGTTGGCTTTGGGAATGGTTCCTGTCTTGGGCTAACAGAAGGTCTGGGAACCATGGCCTCTGGGGTCCTCCTAGTCCCAGTCTGATCATTAAGTATGATTTTTTTTTAATGAGAATTTGGGGTCTGCGTCCTACTGCTCTCCTGCTCCCTCAGGGGTTCTCTGTTAGGGCAGTCATCGGTTGTGGCTGGGCACAATCTAGTTCTTCTGGACTCAGACTGATGTAGTCTCTGGTTTATGTGGTCCATTCTGTCTCTTAGGCTCATAATTACCTTGTGTCTTTGGTGTTCTTCATTCTTCCTTGCTCCAGGTGGGTTGAGAACAACTGTGCATCCATCTGTTGAAGCATCTCAGTTGGTATTCCTTCAATTCCTGGAGCCTTGTTTTTTGCAAATGTCCTCAGTGCAGCTTAGATCTCTTCCTTCAGTACTTTTAGTTCTTGATCACATGCTACCTCCTGAAATGGTTGAATGTCGCCCAATTCTTTTGGGTACAGTGACTCTGTGTATTCCTTTCATCTTCTTTTGATACTTTCTGTGTCATTTAATATTTTCCCCCATAGAATCCTTCAATATTTCAGCTGGAGGCTTGAATTTTTTCTCCAGTTCTTTCTGCTTGAGAAATGCTAAGCACATTCTTCCGTTTTGGCTTTGTATCTCTAGGTCTTTGCACATTTCATTATATTACTTTACTTTGTCTTCTTGAGCTGCCCTTTGAAATCTGTTCAGCTCTTTTACTTCATCATTTCTTCCTTTCACTGAATTTAGAGACCATCTTAAAAATAGATTGGATTTCATGTCCCTAGTTAGGTTTATTTCCAAGTATTTTATCTTTTCAGGGGCTATTGTAAATGCTATTGTTTTCCTGATTTCCTTTTTCGAGTTCTCTTGGTTAGTCTAGAGGAGTCTGACTGATTTTTTGTGTTAATCCTGTATCCTGCCACTTTGCTAAATCCTTCTATTAGTTCCAGTAACTTTCTTGTAGAGCTCTGGGATTTTCTATGTGTAAGATTATGTCATCTGCAAATAGGAAGTTTTACTTCATGCTTATCAATCTGGATGCCTTTTATTTCCCTATCTTGCCTTATTGTTCTAGGTAAGACTTCCAGAATAATATTGAATAAAAGTGGTGATAAGGGCATCCTCGTCTAGTTCCCGTTCTGAAGAGGAATGCTTTCAGTCTCTCTCCACTGAGAATAATATTGGCTGTTAGTTTTGTGTATATGTCCTTAATTATGCTCAGAAATTTCCCTTCTACTCTGATTTTGCTGAGAGTGTTTTAAATCAAGAATGGGTATTGGACTTTATCAAATGCCTTTTCTGCATCAGTTGAGATGATTATGTGATTCTTTTCCTTTGTTTTATTTATGTGGTGGGTTACATTGATTGATTTTCTAATGTTAGATCCGTGTGGTCATGGTGTATTATTTTCTTTTGATATGCTGTTGATATCAAAAGATTCTGTTGGCTAAGATTTTGTTGAATAATTTTTACGACTATATTCATGAGGGATATTGGTATATAATTTTCTTTTTTAGTGGTGTTTTTGCCTGGCTTTGGTATCAGGTAATGTTGGTTTCACATGAATTTGGGAATATTCCTTCCTTTTATATGTTTTGGAAGAGTTTGAGTAGGATTGGTGTGAACTCTTCTCTGAATGTTTGGTAGTATTCTGCAGTGAAACTGTCTGGGCTGGGGCTTTTTTTTTTTAATGATCTTGTCAATTTCTTCTTTTGTTATGGGTCTGTTTAATTTTTTTACTTCAGTTTTTGTTGGTTTAGGTGGGTAGTGTGTTCCTAGAAATTTGTGTATTTCTTCTAGGTTTTCGAATTTGTTGGAGTAGTTTTTCCTGGAATTCTGTTATGATCTTTTTTATCTCAGTGTGTTCTGTTGTAATGTTGCACATCTTGTTACTTTGGTTATTTGCATTTTCTCATTCTTTTCCTTTGTCAGTGTGGCCAGTGGTTTGTCTGTTTCATTAATCCTCTCAAAAAACCAGCTCTTAATCTTTTTGATTTTTTCTATTGTTTTTCTGTTTTCTATTTCATTCATTTCTGTCCTGGTGGCATAGTGGTTGACAGCTTGGCTGCTAACCAAAAGGTCGGCAGTTTGCATCCACCAGCCGCTCCTTAGAAATCTTATGGGGCAGTTCTACTCTGTCCTATAAGGTCATTATCAGCTCAACGGCAACAGAAATCTTTGTTTCCTTTTTTTTTTGTTGACCATGGGCTTCTTTTGTTGCTCTTTGCCTATTAGTTCAATCTGTAGGGTTAAGCTATTGATTTTTGGCCCTTTTTTCTTTTTTGATGTGTGCATTTATTGCTACGAATTCTCCTCTGAGCACTCCTTTTGCTGGGTCCCTCAGGCTTTGGTGTATTTTTGTTCTCATTTGATTAAAGGAATTTCTTTTATATCATTTTTAATTTCTTCTATTACCCAATGGTTTTTCAGCAAGGTTTTATTCAGTTTCCATACATTTGCTTTTTTCCCTGTTTTTGTTAGTTTTATAGTGTTGTGGTCAGAGTAGATGTTTTGTATTATTTTGATGTTTTTGAATTTATCGAGGCTTGCTTTGTGGCCTTAATGGTCTTTGTATGCTGGAGAAGAATTTATACTGTGCTGCTGTTGGGTGGAATGTTCTGTATATATCTATGGGGTCAAGTTGGTTAACTGAGTTACTTAGATCTTCTGTATCTTTGTTTAGTTTCTATTTGTTCTGTCCTTCATCAAAAGTGGTGTGTTAAAGTCTCCTATTATTATTATGGAACTGTCAGTTTCTCTTTTCAATGTCATTAGAGTTTGTTTTATGTATTCTAGAGCTCTGTCATTGGGTGCTTAGATACTTATTATGGTGATATCTTCTTGGTGGATTGCCCCTTTAATCATCTGGCAGGGGAGGGGTGGGTGGCTGGGGGTCATGCAAGCTATCTCTCTGGTGGAGGGGGTGGGGAGGGCTGGGTGGGGTGGGCAGCCAGGGAATGGGGAGAGAAAAAAAAGGGGATAGGTCTTATGTATTGCTCTGTGTTTACCATCCACCCTATTAGTCAGGTATTGCCACCTGAGAGTCACCCTATCTCTGGGTCCTGATTTCCTCCCTGTTCTGTGTACACCAGGATGCCTGAGCTCTTGTCCTCCCTCCTGTACTTTCCCTCCTTATTTCCAGTTCGTGTCCTGCCTGCTTACTTGGCTTCACTTCGGGTAAGTCTTTGCAGTTTCTCTGTCTCCTATTGGGAATTTCCTGATGTTGTCTTCCTATGCACCTCACCCAGGGTAGCTGCTGGCTTTATCTCAAAATTGCCCCACAGTGCCGGACTGGCTGGCAGGCCACCTCCACTCCATATCTCCATGTTTGTTGGTGTCTTGCAGTTTCTTATTCCAATCTGTATTAGATCTAATTCTATATCCTTTCGTCAGATGCTCGGGGTTCTAGGGTTGTCACCTCTGTTACACTTTCTTGGGTCTTTGCTGTAGAGGGATGGTGTGGTGCATCTGACTAGGCCACCATCTTATATCAATCTCACCTTCGTTCATTTCATTCTCTCAGGCTGAATGCCCTCTCCTTCCTAAAGCCTTGCTTGAATGAATAATTCCATTCTTGGTTCTTATATTTCTCTCTATCTTGTTTTTAATTGACTCGCACTGAATAAACTTGAAAGAATAGAAAGTTGAGCTGGAGGCAGATGTCAACTCAATTTTAGTGCTGGTAGAAGCCACATTAGAACTTACTTGAACAGGTCCAGAGTTCTGGGTACAGCCACAAGAGCTCTGAAAAAATGGGTGTTCTGGATGTTGTGTAAAATGTGACATTTTTACATCTAAATTATTAGAAGAGGACATTGGGGGTCCAGTGGTAGAATTTTCACCTTCCATGTGGGAGACCTGGGGTTGATTCCCAGTCAATGCACTTACCGTGTAGCCACCACCCATGACAGTGGTATTTTGCACATTTGTTATGATGCTGACCAGGTTTCAGAAGAGCTTTGACTAGGAAGATAGGCCTGGTGATCTATTTTGGAAAATCTGAGAATTGTAGATCACAGCAGTCCAATCTGCATCCCAATCATGGGGATGGCACAGGAGTAGGTGGTATTTCATTTTGTTGTGTATGGGTTCACCATGAGTCAGGGGCCAAATCAACAGCAACTAACAAGTTGTTAGAAAATTCCTGAAATTGAGTTGTGACCCGAGGTAAATCAACTTCTCTAGAAATGAATTCTTATTCCTAAAATGAAGGGGTAGAGCTAGACTATTTCTTTGAGTTTCAAATTATATATCTTCTGCTTATTTCAGAGCAAAGATACCATGAAGTCTGAAAGAACTTAGGAATCTTGGAAAGGAAGGCTCTGGATCAGGAGTGAGTTGGACTTTATGTGTCCACTTATTAAGTTTTATAGTTTCGTATAGTTTATACCAAGGATTGGCAAACTTTTCCTGTAAATGGCAAAATAAAGCCAATAATACGGCTTTGTGGGCCATACAATCTCTGTCACGGCCACTCTGCTGTTGTAGTGTGGAAGCCATTATTCACAGACAATACATGAATGAATGGGCATGACAGGGTTTGGCACACACTGTAATTTGCTGACTCCTAGTTTAAGTCCATAATACCTATCTTCCTACCACTTGAAGTTAGGTGAAGAAAAATGAGGGAAAAACACTGTTGATTCAATTTTATTAACTCTAAGTACACACGTAACTGGTCTTTCCCATATAAAGGTAACAATTCAACGGTTTATTATCATTTCAGGTTATACGTATTTTACATTAATGAACAAGATTTATAAAAGATACAAAAATATTCCACAAGCTTGGGGAGATATGATCATGAGACTTCTTTGTAAGGAGTGGTATAAGACAGATTTTTTAAGCTTAGAGAGAACATTTCAAAATTTACACTGTTTAATAAAGTTCTTGCTTAATCAACATTTCTTCATTCATCAGAAGCCTTTAGTAGAGCAGCTTTCTTCTTATACTTGTCTGCAATCTCTCTAATATTTTCTAAGATATCTTCAGACATGTATTCTTCATACTCTCTATCAACTTTAGCAAGCTGCTCCTCAAGATGTTTCTAGGGGAAACAATTGTTAATGTAAATACATTATTTTTTTTAAAAGTCTTTAATTCTAAAATTTACAAACAAGAGTGTAACATTTGTAAGTTAAGAACAGGAATAAAAGGAGCATTCTCGTATCTACCATGCAGTCCCATTTTGTGTCCTTTTCTAATCACGTTCCCCTTTTTCCTCCCTCAGAGGCAACCACTCTCCTGAATGTTTTTTTTTTTTTTTTTGGTGGGGGAGAGGTAGCAGGATTGAGAGTGATTTTTATCTACTTTTTGGTTCTTCTGATTTTTTAAAAAAACATTTTATTTTGTTGTTTTTGAGAATATACACAGCTAAACATACACCAATTCAACAGTTCCTAAATGTACCATTTAGTGACACTGATTACATTCTTTGAATTGTACAACTACTTTCGCCCCCCTTATCTGAGTTGTTCCTCCCCCCTTAACATAAATTCATTGTCCCTTAATGTTCCTATCTAATCTTTCAAGTTGCTGTTGTCATTTTGATCCCATACAGTTCTTATAAGAGCTTAATGCTCAAGGTGGACTTTTTTTTTTTTTAATTAAGCTAAACTATTTTTTAGTTTTAAGATGACTTCAGGGGATATTTTTGGCTTAAGGTTTAAAGATATCTAGGGGCAATAGTTTCAGGGGTTCGTCCAACCTTCACGGTACAGGAAGTCTCAGGTCCATGAGAATTTGAAAATCTGTTCTGCATTTCCCCCCTTGTGATCAGGATTCTTCTAGAGAAATCTTCGATCAAAATGTTCAGTAATGGTAGTCAGACACCATCTAGTTCTTCTGAACTCACAACAAAAGAGGCAGTATTCATGGAGGCTATTAGCCATACATTCCATACCCTCCTCCTATTCCCTTCTTTCTTCCTCAGTTGCTCCAGGAGAATAGAGACCAATTATTGTGCCTTGGATAACCGCTTGCAAGCTTTTAAGACCCCAGGCACTACTTGTCTTAGTCATCTAGGGCTGCTATAACAGAAATACAAATGGACAGCTTCAACAAAGAGAAATTAATTTTTTCAAAGTCTAGTAGGCTAGAAGTCCAAATTCAAGGTGTCATCTCCATGGGAAAGCTTTCTCATCAATCTCCCCTGGACTAGGTGTTTCTCTGTGCAGGAACCCTGGGTCTAAAAGATACACTCTGCTCCTGGTGCTTCTTTCTTGGTGGTATGAGGTCCCCAACTCTCTGCTTGCTTCCCTTTCCTTTTTGTCTCTTGAGAGGTAAAAAGTGGTGCAGGCCATACAGCAGGGACTCTCTTTTCATTGGATCAGGAATGTGACCTAGGTAAGGGTGTTACAACCCCACCCTAATCCTCTTTAACATAAAATTACAATCACAAAATGGAGGACAACCACACAATACTGGAAATCATGGCCCACAAAATTGATATACACACTTTTCAGGGGACATAATTCAATCCATGACACTACTCAATGGACTAGGAGGTAGAGCAGAAGCACTAGACATGTTGTTAGGCCAATTAACTGGGATGTCTCATGTAACCATGACCCTAAGCCACCAAACCAAGGAGCCAAATCCCATAAGGGTTTTGGTTGTATATTAGCAGCCTCAGCAGTTTCTCTTTTTGTTGTTGTAAATATATCACACAACTTTTTACAGGTGTACAATTTATTGACAGCAATTACAATAATCAACTGTACAATTCTACCCTTATTCTATATATTTCCATTACCGTTAATCCCCCCTTGGCCATCTTTCTTTCCCTGGTAACCACTAATAAACTTTGTTCTCTGTACATTTGCCTTATTTTGTCTTTTTCTGTAAGTGAGGTCATACAATGTTTGTTTTTATGATTCACTTATTCCACTCGGCATAATGTCTTCCAGCACCATCCATATTGTAGCATTCATCAAGACTTCATTTCTTCTACTGGCTGAGTACTATTCCATTGTATGTATGTACCATATTTTGTTTATCCATTCATCTATTGATGGATATTTAGGTAGTTTCCATCTTTTGGCTATTGTGAATAGTGTTGCAATGAACATACATGTGCAAGTCTGTTTGCGTCTTTGCTTTCAAGTTTTTTGGGTATGTAGCTAGGAGTGGTAGTTCTATTTTTAGTTTTTTGAGGAACTGCTATACTGTTTTCCACAACGTCTGACCCATTTTGCATCCTCAGCAGCAGTGGGTAAAAGGATTCCAATTTCCCTACATTCTCGCCAATATTTGCTATTTTCAGTTTTTTAAAAAAAATCTTGTGTCATCCTAGTGGGAGTGAAATGGTATTTCATTGTGATTTTGATCTGCATCTCTCTGATGGTTAATGGTGCTGAGCATCTTTTCATGTGTTTGGTAGCCACTTGAACGTCCTCTTTGGTGTATTCAAGTCCTTTGTCCACTTTATGATTGGGTTATTTGTCTTTTTGTCAAGTTGTCAAAGTTTTATACACATTTTGTTTACTAGATTCTTGTCAGATGTATGGTTTCCAGAGATATTCTCCCAGTCGGTAGCTTGTCTTTTCACTTTTTTGGTAAAGTCTTTGTCTTTTAAAAAATTTTGTTATTATGCTTCAAGTGAAAGTTTACAAATCAAGTCAGTCTGTCATACAAAAATTTATATACCCTTTGCTATGTATATTCCTAGTTGTTCTCCCCCTAATGAGACAGCACACTCCTTCTCTCCACCGTCTATTTTTGTGTCCATTCAGCCAGCTTCTGTCCCCCTCTTTGTCTTTTGATGAACAAGTTTTCAATTTTTATGAGGTCCAATTTTTTAATTTTGTCTTTTGTTGTTTGTGCTTTTGTTATTAGGTAATCCATTGTTAAAAGCTAGGCCTGACAGTGTAACCCTTGCTTTTTCTTCTAAAAATTGTATGGTTTTAGTTTTCACATTTAGATCACATTTCACTTTAGATCCTCAATCCATTTTTAATTTGCTTTTGTGTATGGTGTGAGGTATGCACCTTGTTTCCTTTTTTTGCATGTGGAAATCCAATTTTCCCAGCACCATTTTTTGAAGAGACTCTTCTTTCCCAATTGAATGGACTGAGCACCTTTGTCAAAAATCAGCTGACCTCAGATATGTGCCCGAATGGTATTTTGCTTTTCTTTATAAGTTACCACACACACATACACGCAGACTCCAGATATAGATACAGTAGTGTGTCACTTAATATCTATGATACATTCTGTGGAATAGGATGTTATGTGAGTTGGACACTGTGCCAACATGCCTAAATCTCCAGCAATAGCATTCACTGATTTTCCACCTTTGTGTTGTTTAATAACCTTTTGTTTCACTTCCAAATTGATGTTTCTCCTTTGTATCTTGCTACTGCTATCAGTAGCACTGGTTTTGCTATGTTTGGGAGCCAGGATGCACTTCACGGTAACATTTTCAAAAGAAAATTAAACAGAGAGATAACACTACAACACTCAAACACGCGTCATACATGAGGTTGGATACTACCGCCTATGAGTCGAAGCATGCACTGTCATACGGTAAACTTTTTATTTTTAAGTAGGGAAAGTCACATTAAAATAATGATAGAAAAACACAGTACAGTACATACATAAGCCAGTAACAAAGGCATTTATTATGACTATCAAGACAAACGTATTATAAGTTATATATGTACTGTACCTCTATACACCTGTCAGCACACTTTGTACACAAGAGACATGAGATACATGTGTTGTGTTGAGGGAAGTGGTTGTGCTTCCTACGTCCCATTCACCAGTCAGAATTTCTGAACTCTATCGTAACCTTCTGGGACCATGAACGTACATGTGGTCGGATGTTGCCCAAATGGCATTATGTGCAGTGTGACTGTGATACATATGTGTCTGTAAATGATTTATTAGTTTAGTGTTATCTGGCTTTAACTTTCATATTTATAGTGGTATTAAATGTTAGGTTCTATGACTTTTTTTTCATTCAGTTTGAGATTCATTCATGTTAATGCATACAGCTGCAGTTTATTCATGTACTGCTATATGGCATTCTACTGAACGAACATATCAACATCTACTTATCCATTTTACTGTTAATGAATTTATGTTTATTCCCAAGTGTGGTAGGCTGAATAATGCTCTCTCCACAACCCTAAATGTCCTCATTCTAATCCACAGAACTTGTGACTATTACTTTACATGGCAAAAGGAACACTGCAGGTATGAGCAAATTAAGGGTTTTGATATGGGGAGATTATTTTAGATTATCCAGATGGGTCCAATGTAATCATAAGGGTTTTTATAAGAGGGAATCAGGAGTATCAGAGTAAGAGAGAGATGTAAGGCAGAAGGAAAGGTCAGAAAGGAGATGGAGGAAGGGGCCAAAGTGAAGTAAGCAGCCTCTACCCAGTAAAAACCCAGTGCCGTCGAGTCGATTCTAGATGTTGGAAAAGCAAGGAAATGGATTTTCCCCTGGAGCCTCTAGAAACGATGCAAACTTGTGCATCCATTTTAGATATGACCTCCAGAAGTGTAAGGTAATAAAATGTGCGTTTTAAGACATTAAATTTGTGGTAATCTTCTATAACAGCAACAAGAAATTAATATACCAGGTTATCTGTCTATCTCTATTTTAAATATTGATACTCTAAAAGAAAAAACCCTGAGAGCAGCTCGAAAAAAACAAAAAGTCACATACAGAGGAGAAACAATAAGACTAAGCTCCGATTATTCAGCAGAAACCATGCAGGCAAGAAGGCAAAGGGATGACATATATAAAACCTTGAAAGAAAAAAATTGCTAACCAAGAATAATTTATCCCACAAAACTTTCATTCAAATATGATGGTGAAATTAGGACATTTCCAGATAAAGAAAAATTAAGGGAATATATAAAAACCAAACAAAACTTACAAGATTTTTAAAGGGAGTCCTTCAGTCTGAGAATAAACAACATCAGACCATAGCTTGAATGTAGGATGTAAGATTGTACCAGCCAGATACCAACCTAGGAAATGAACTCTCATCTACTATCCAAAATCAAAAGAATTGCAACAGGGAACCAGAGAGGTTAATCCGTTAATGACAACAACGTCAGAATAATGAAAGAAAGAATAAAAGAAAGAATAAACAGGATAGGTATAGAACTTTCTAATGGAGAGGAAGGCAAGGTGAAACCAAGTAATAACAGACTGGTTTAAACTTTCAAGGTAACCACAAAGAAAGTTAACAAAATTACTCACCAAAATGAAGAAAAACAAAGTCTCAATAAAAACAAAATCTACAAAAACAAAAGAAATGAAAAAGAAATCAACAAGCGAAAGGAACTCTGCACAGCAGAGTAAGAGGAACAAAGAAAATGTCAGCACCACAAAAAAAAAGCACTAGGAACTGACAGCAATAAACTCATAAAAAAAAAAAAAAAACAAAACTCATACCTATCAATAATTACACTGAATGTAAATGGCCTAAATGCACCCATAAAGAAACATTGGGTGACAGAATGGATTAAAAAACAGGATTCATCAATATGCTGTCTATAAGAGACATACCTTAGAAACAAAAAATGTAAATTTATTAAAAATCAAAGCATGTAAAAAAATATATCAAGCAAATAACTACCAAAAAAGAACAGGAGAGGCAATACTAATCTCAGATAAAATAGACTTTAAGACAAAATCCACCATAAAAGACAAAGTAGGGAACTACATAGAGATTAAAGGGATGATCCATCACAAAGACTTAACCATAACAAACGTCTATGCATTCAATGACAGGGCCCCAAAATACATAAAACAAACTCTAACAGCACCGAAAAGAGAAATTGACAGTTCCACAATAACAGCAGGAGACATCACTCTTGATAAAGGACAGAACATCTAGAAAGAAACTCAAAAAAAGGTACAGAAGAGCTAAAGAGCACAATCAGCCAACTTGACTTCACAGACATATATAGGACACTCCACCCAACAGTTGCAAAGTACGCATTCTTTTCCAATGCACATGGAACGTTCTCCAGAACGGACCAGATCGTAGGCCACAGAGCAACCTTCAACAAAATCCAAAACACTGAGATAATACAAAGTATCTTCTCTGACTACAATGCCATCAAAGTAGAAATTAACAACAGGAAGAGTAAGGAAAAAAAATCAATTACCTGGAAACTGATTAACACCCTGCTTAAAAACCACTGGGTAATAGAAGAAATCAAAGGTGGAATAAAAAAATTCCTAGAATCAAATGAGAATGAAAACGTATCATACCAAAACCTTTGGGACATAGCAAAGACAGTGCTCAGAGGTCAATTTATAGCAATAGATGCCCACATCAAAAAAGGGATAAAATCAAAACATTAACTACACAACTTGAATAGAAAGAGAACAGCAAAAGGAGCTCACAGCCACCAGACGAAAGGAAATAATAAAGATCAGAGCAGAAATAAATGAAATAGAGAATAGAAAAACAATAGAAACAATCAAGAAAACCAGAAGTTGGTTCTTTGAAACGATCAACAAAATCAACAAACCACTGGCCAAATTGACAAAAGAAAAACAGGAGAGAATGCAAATAACCCAAATCAGAAATGAAATGGGGGACATTACAACAAGAGTATTATGAAATACTCCAACAAATCTGAAAACCTAGAAGAAACAGACAAATTACTAGAGACACACTACCTGCCCAAACTAACACGAAATGGCATTGAAAACCTGAACAGACCCATAACAGAAGAAGAGATTGAAAAGGTAGTAAAAAAACTCCCAACCAAAAAACGCCCTGGCCTGGATGACTTCACTGGAGAATTCTACCAAACATTCAGAGAAGAGCTTACACCAGTACTACTCAAACTATTTCAGAATATAGAAAAGGAAGCAATACTTCTGTATTCATTCTACGAAGCCAGCATAACCCTGATACCAAAACCAGGTGAAGACCACAAAAAAAGAAAATTACAGACCAATATTTCTCATGAATATAGATGCGAAAATTCTCAACAAAATTCTAGCCAATAGAATTCAACATCGTATCAAAAAAATAATACACCCATGACCAAGTAGGATTCATACCAGGTATGCAAGGATGGTTCAACATTAGAAAATCAATTGATGTAATGTACCACATAAATAACAGAATCCCATGATCATATCAATGCAGAAAAGGCATTCGACAAAGTCCAACACCCATTCCTGATAAAAACTCTCAATAAATACCTTCTGTCAGTTTGTGACTTGTTTTTCAATTTCTTTCTATGTCTATTGGTGTAAACCAAAAAATCTTAATTTTAATAAAACTTAATTTACCAATATGTATTTTGTGGTTTTTGCTTTTCACGTCTAATTTAAGAACTCCTTTACAACCCTGAAGTAGTCTCTTACGTTTTCTTCGAAAAATTAAAAAAGTTTGTCTCACATTTACTTTCTTAATCTATATGTTCTTAATCTGGAACACACTCTATGTTTGCAACTTCTTTTTGGTGACAACAAATTCTCATGAATACTTACCATGTGTCAAGCATAATGAAAAATGAGAGTAAATATTATAAAATGGCAACAATTTTAAGGCACTTACTATTGCTAGGGGTACAGTTACAAAGATAAAGAATAAAAAAAATTACCAACAGTTCTGTGGTTAGGTGTTTGTAACAGAGCAGTGGTTAGCTGAACACTTCATTCTGCTTCACTAATCTGCAATAGTGCTTGTCCCATACATCAGAGCTCGGCTGCTAACCTCTCATTTATGTTCTAGCATCTATTTCTGGACTTGCAATCATATAGACGGTCTGTCTACATCAATACTAGAATGTTAGTTATTATAGCTCTACAATAATTATTGAAACACCTAAACAGACAAAAAATGATTTTGTGTCCCTCTGGGAGGCAGGCGTCCAGAATAGGAGTGAGCAAACTTTTTTTGTAAGGGTGAAATAAATATTTTAGGCTTTACGGGCCAGATGATCTTTGCTGTAACTACTCAACTTCATTGTTGTAGTGAGAAAAGAGACAGTACAGAATGAGTGTGGCTGTGTTCCAATAAAACTTTATTTACGAAAGAAGGCTACAGACTGAATTTGGCCTATAGTTTGCTGATCTTTGGTCCGGAATACCAAGTCACATTAGGACCTGTAATCAGAGACTGCTTAAAGAAACATTTTGTCCCACAAGAAAAATATACCACCCTTTAAAGATAGCACTGGATCTAAACTCCTCTGTTTTCTTTAGTCCAACTGTTTATCATTCATTACAAGATTTTCCACTAGGTTTTAATGATGATCTGCTTGCCTTTCTGTGCTTCTTCCATACTTGACTAACTTTACTAAGAAAACTATTATGTTTAATAGATTCACTGGCTAATTGTAAATTTTACATATTGTGAATTAAGTGCTCAGGTAAATGTTTATTGAATTTGGTCTGGTCCTTTTGAACAATACTGTATAGAAAATAACTAAAAACTAATAGTAATCTACCATTAGATTTTCAAATGCAAGACTTTATGTTAATGGATTTAAACTAATCATTGTGGTTACCTTTTATACAATCTCTAGTGATAAGTAGTTACAGGTAATAGAAAGTTAGAGACGCTAGGGATATTGGAAATTATTTAGTACAACACCCCTCATTTTGCAGATGAAGAAACTAAAGACCAAAAGAAGTAAAGTGGTACATGCAAGTGGAGCTCCTCAGCCAAAGGCATCCATTGTACATTATGAACTTATCTCCTATACCTCTAGTAATGGTACTATTACATGCCATCTTTGGGAGAACTGGGAAAATCGTCATTCAAATCATTTTCTGGTCTGTGGCTCAGATGAACAATAATGGTTGAAAAAGGCTCCACGCAAGGTTATAGAGCCACTAAGCCCGTTGCTATAGATTCTGACTCACAGCGACCTTACAGGACAGAGTAAAACTGCCCCACAGGGTTTCCAAAAGGCGGCTGGTGGATTCCAACTGCCAACCTCTTGGTTAGCAGCCAAGCTCTTAACCTCTGTGCCACCAGGGAATCACTAAGTGGTTGAACTAAGTTGAAGGTGGGGGTGGGGGGAATCCAGGTTTTCTGATGTCGTATTCCGCAATGCTTTTCTTAGTTCTTACAACTAAGTAATGAGGAGACTTGGAAACAAGAAAGCAAGAGTTCAATGTCTTTCAGGCGAGATGATACAAACCAGGGTATCTATCACATGCTCATAACGTTTCCAATAAATGTTTCCTATTAATGAGGGTTGCTATGAGTTGGAATCGACTCGACGGCAGTGGGTTTATTAATGAGGTATAATGAGGTTTTTTTCTTTTTAAATGACTCTCAACAAGAAATATGTTATCACCTAATAAATTATAGAGAAGTTTTAAAGTTTAGCAATTTATCTTAGCTTTTAGGGCTGTGTACAGCAGGATGGAAGAATAGTTCTTATTATGGAACTTTCGAGCTATGTGAAGAGTGAAGCTAAGGTAAATTAACCACCTTTCAGAAATTCTTTATTCTATGTTTAAATGAAATCAACAGAAAGGAAAAAACATTTTTCATAAAACAGACTTTTCCATCTCAATGTTAATGAAATCTCGTATGTGCCAATATGTTTTTACTATGCAAAACGTGGCCTTGCACATTATCAGTATAAGCTACTGAAGTAGTAAGTATCAGTTTGTTTTTTATGTCATAAAGCAGATTACTTTATAAAATGCAGAAGTGTCCCCTTGAATTCCCTTGCTACACTACTACATAGGATTCTTCTGGTAAATTTTTACTAGATGTATTTTCCATAGAATTAACTTATCTTTTAATTTTTATAGAAACAAAACAAAAATACATCAAAATTAAAAAAAAAAAAAACTTTCTTAGAACGTAGGAAAGACCTTCCCAAACTTACCTCCACAGACCCTACATGTGTAGCAACCATTTCTAAAAGTCGCTGCAAGTTATTTCCCACTTTTCGTCTTTCTTCACTTGTGGTCTGCACAACTAGCTGGTATCTGAAGAATAAAATTCTTGCTTTAGTTATCTAAGAAAAAACTTGGGTATCAGCTCTACTTAGCTCACTTCTCATTTCCACACTCAATAAAACCACGCTGTGATTGGTATATGTGCTGCCTCCTATGTATATAATTCATAGAGGCCCAGCTATTAATCATTAAAACAGAAGTAAAAACATCTTCAAGAATCCTTTGCAAGTTAGGTTAATATACCAGCACAAACATAACAAAGAAATTCATTTTACTCAATCAAATATTTACCAAAACAGATTTCCTGACTTAAGAGTGTTAACTACATTAAACACAAACAAAGATGGGACATTGAGCTCTCCTTGGAGAACTGATTAAACATATGATACAGAATAAATTAATTCTTATTTTATTACTTCATCATTATTTTACCCCCTCAGTAGACATGGGCCCAAGGTATAGGTGAGTATTAAACAAAACCAAAACCTCGTGATTTAATACATAAATTTCTGGAGCAAATGGTCTTACCTGGGCCTCCAAAAAGACTGTAAACTCAAAAGCTTTCAGGGGCAAGATAGATAGACTTGTGAATGGGGAGTAGAAGAGTAATACATTGTTTGAAGTGTAGTGTGGGGCCATAGTTAACTGGAAAGCAGAAGTGCTGTATTTAGGCATTCAAATTCAAATTAAAAACTGTAGGTCAAACAAATCACAACTGAGTTTTCTACCCCTAGCCTGTTATTGTGGCTCTGTGCCCTTGAGTGGATTCCAACTCGTAAGGATCCTATAGGACACAGTAGAACTGTACCGTATTTTTTACTAAAATAACACACACCTTCTACATTTGTTTGCCAAACTATGTCCTCCCCCAACCCTGTGAAATATTTTCATAAGCGCACTATGCTAATATTTTTTTTTACAGCAACATGTAAAAAAATTGGCATAGTGGTGCTTATGAAAATACCTTGTGGGGGGCTGGGGGGAAGAGGGTGTGGTTGGCATGTTATTTGTGTAAAAATACAGTAATCTTCTGGGGGGACTGGGAGGGGTAGATTACCAGGTTTTTCTCCCTCAGAGTGGCTTCTAACTGCTAACCTTTCGGTTAACAGCTGAGTGCTTAACCATTGTGCCACCAGGGCTCCTACTCCTAGCCTACTAATAAGGAAGAGTTGTGACTTTCTCAGTGCTTGTACTTGCAACTTTAATAAGGTTTTCTTGTTATTTGAGGGTCCCTTAATTGAGATTAAAGAAGCCCTGGTGGCGTAGTCATTAAGCAATCAATGTTAACTGAAACGTCAGCAGTTCAAATCCACTAGTTGCTCTGTGGAAGAAAGATGTGGCAGTCTGCTTTCATAAAGATTTACAGCCTTGAAAACCCTATGGGGCAGTTCTACTCTATTCTATAGGGTTCCTAGGAGTAGGAATTGACTTGAAGGCAATGGGTTTGGTTTTTAATCGAGACTTTAAAAAAAAATGGATATTTGTATATAAGAGTACATAGAACCTATGGATTCAATATATTGATGTATTATCAGTATATGAAAGAACTACATACAGACTACTCTTTAAAGAAAGGATGCCATTAGTTTTAGTCATTACTTAGTGCAACTAAAATGTTTCCTATATGAGTGCTAAATTTTAATGGGAACCAATAGAGAAAATCTGACAATGTATAATTTGAGTATAAATAACTTCTAAGAAATATAACAGTCAGTTCTGCTATAATGCTTGTTTAGAAAAAGGAATTTGTTCCAACTTGATCGATACATTAAGTAGCAATTCGAGCATAATGAAAATCTTGCCTTTGCATATGCCATTTCTGTCATGAGAAACATGAGGTGAGCCCAGAAAATGGCACCCAGCCAAATTTAGATGTACAGGGATACACAAAACGCACATACTTCAAAAGGTCTACCAGCTATCTCAGCTCAGTTCATGCACACTCATCTACAACTGCTTACAGCTTTCTATCTGATTTCAGATAATGCTCCTTCCACCTCGTCACAATAACTCACAAGCTGTAATTCTCCTGACAATCAGCTCCCCAAGCAAACTTCAAGGTAAAGTGTCATATTTATCACAGTACTTACAAATTTCTTAACCAGCTAATATATGGAAAACTGTGCTAACATTTTTCATTCCTATCTTTTATGTATGTTCCTGATGAAGTTTTTGAATATTGTGCCCCAATTCCAATTTTCCCCTAAGTCTTGTGGTTCTTATTGCACAATTTTGCACAGCATGGTGATTTTTAAGAAGGCAGATGTTGTGTTACAGGACTGTATAATTTATAGTCTAATTATATTTTAGTATAAATATATATAATTTCTACAAAATATATCTTAAAATATGAGAAACTTATGGGAGTTTAGTGATTTTATTAAAATTCACTAAAAAACAGCCAAAGTTACTTGAATTCATTTAAAATTCTATGTTGCTTTTAGGAATTAAAAGCCATTTATTAACTATATGTAAAAATGAATGATTTTTTTGGAAGGCACTAACTATAATAGTAGTAGAATGTATTTGTAGACAGAAAATATCTCAAGTTATAAGCAAACTTGTAATTCTAAGTATGCTGTCCTGCTTAGGTATCACTCTCCACCCCAAATAGCTCTATAATATAGATTAAAGCAAATTAAAATAGACCTAATTTTACATAACTGTTAATTAATCTGATATACTGTAAATCTTGGAGAGATGAACTTACTCCCGCTGAATAGTATCTAATTCATTCATTGCTTCACTGAGGCCTTCATTAACCCCACTCTCCAGTAGGTGCTTGTGTTTCTCCAAGGACTCAAGCTCATTGGCACATTTTTTGTCCTCTTCCTCAGCTTCCTATAAGGATAAACTCATGGTTACAATTTTTGATATTCCCATTCTATATAATCCAGACAGATTATTTTCAAAGCATTTCTTCATCAGATCGCATCATTAATATTCTCAGGATGCTTACTGCTTTACGTGTAAAAGACTCTAGATGATCTTTTGGGAATTCCATACCATAAATATAAATATGACCCTTTAAACAGGCCTGTATAATAGGACTCATTCAGCAATACTTTCAATTGTGAACTACTAGAAAATCTTACGTTACTTTGTTTTAAAATTTTTTTACATGAGCATTGAGGAGGACTAGCCTAGGTCAAAATGTAACTCTTATACTACCATCATTTTACATTTGCATTAACTGTGTATCAACCATATTTTCTAGCTTCTGTAAAATGATATTTTAACACCCACACCAAGTGACTCGTCTCTACCCATGTCTGCTGTACCTAGATAAGAAGCTCCCTCGTTTCCCCTTTGGTAAATGTCCCAAGTCCTAAGGTGTATTTCAAATATATATAGGTGATCAATAAATTCCCCATGTACTCTGACCTCTTCCTGTTCCGTCTTCCACTAAAACCACAATAAAAATGCTTGCCCCCTTTCCAGCTCTGTCTGTGACTGTTCCCTGCATTTTTCCCATGTGGTCTTGCTGGGTATGCTGTGAACACCAGGGCCTGTGAGCATAACAGCACATTTTCAGACCTTACCATATCTTAAACATTTACCATTATATCAAGCTACAACACTATGCATAGGCGAAGTGGCCAAATTTATCAATTCTTAGATTTCTCAAGATAAAGTATCGTGAAGTCTTTCATTTAAGCACTTCAGAGAATAAACTAAGTATTGACATAGAGGACAAATGAAAAAATAAAAATGGTTAACAAATGTCTCACATTTTACATGTAGGTCATAGTAAGTGGTATATTTTCTAAAAATTTCACAACTGACTTAAAAACAACAAAAAAGTATAGACCTTAAATATGATACAGGTCAAGAGAAGAGCTTTCTACTCCTGAAACTTTTTTGGCATAATTATGTACAAAATATTGGCATGGTTAAAATTTCCACACCAACTGTGTAAGTGGTGATGAACAGAGTTATCTGAGTACTTCCGTAAGTCAAATGCTGCCTAGGGGTTGGGGGAGATGGGGTATGGAATCAATCTTGTTACTTTACCCACATTCTAGATTTCGCATAAATGTTCTTTGGAATTTGGCCAGGATGGTCACTTTGCAATGACTCTTGATGGGAAATTACATACACAAAAAGGCCTTGTTGTTGTTGTTTGGTGCCGTCAAGTTGATGCCAACTCAGAGCAACCCCACAGGACAAAACAGAACTGCCCCATAAGGTTTCCAAGGAGCAGCTGGTGGATTCGAACTATCGACCTTTTGGTTAGCAGCTGAGATCTTAACCACTATGTCACCAGAGCTCCACAGAAAGGTCTTATTGGAGCCCTGGTGGCGCAGTGGCTAGTGGTTAAGAGCTAAAGCTGCTAACCAAAAGGTCAGCAGTTCAAATCTACCAGTTGCTCCTTGGAAACCCTGTGCGGGCAGTTCTGTCTTTTGGGGTTGGTATGAGTAGGATTTGACTTGACGGCAACAGGTTTGGGGTTCAGTAACACCAAATCTCTACAGAAATGTCAACCTAAAAAAACCCAGTGCCGAATGTTTAAAAAATGTTTTAATCTTGCAAAAATACTGAATAGTACATATTCAAGTGCAAAGTACTAGAAACGGAACAGTAAACATGTTCTATGGTAAAATAGTCCTAATCCAGAAATAAGTTTTTTAAAGAATAAAATAACCTAATTCCTTACAACAAACTTTTGGAATGGAAGACTAAACTAAAACACAAGTTATAAAATATATTTTAAAATTTCAGTTATGACATCAGAATGTGCCTAGTCAATCAATCCTGACACAGCTTTGGCTAAACTCACACAAACCGTGGCAAGGTTCTTACCTTAACCTTGTGTTGGTAGAGGTCATCCAATTTTTGAACTTCTTCTTTCAGAGTTCTTACACTTCTCTTGCTTTCTGTTACCATTATATTCAACTAGGGGAATAAAATTTTGGTTGAGAAATTATAACTATATGAAATATTTTTTAACAAGTTATTGAATTTTTATATTGCCAATCAACTAACGGAACCATATGATTTCTTCTGGTCCTTTTGGACTCTCACCTTTCACTTGTCCAACAATTTTATATTCCTCAGAGAAATTTATGGTTTTTAATGTATAATTTATACTTATAAATTTATACTTATAGTACAAATAAAAAGTGCTTACATAAAGAAGCATACATAATGATTTACTGGAAATATTAATTACCATGTTTAAATGCAAAATGGTAAAGTGGGGCAATAGTTAGGAATGAAAACTTAATTCTCAGTAAAATAAGGGTACTAATATCTGCTCTTTCACTGGTGGCTGTAAAAGTGTTTTTTTCGGTTGCTAACCGCAGTTTGAATCCACTAGCTGCTCCCTGGAAATCGTGTGAGGCCGTTCTAGTTTCTCCTGTAGGGTCCCTGTGAGTCAGGATAGACTCGACAGCAATGGGCTTGGTTTTTCTTTTTCAGTAGCTATTATACAAATATTACTTACATTACATGTAATATTAATACATTACAGATATCATTATAAATTGTTTTTGAAACCTAGTTTTGAAGTCCAGTTCTATTAGATTTTATCTATGTTAGCTAGTTATCTAGCTTTCCGTCTATGCACTCACTTTCTGGGGTGTTAAAGGGACTATTTATGTTAGTTTTACTGGATGATGTTTGCTAATTGCTTATACTCATGCCTTCTTCCCAAGAGGAGTAACCACATTTAATTTTGCTAAAGCTTGAATTGTACGATGCGTTGACAGCAAAACTGAAAAAAGTTTTTTCTAAAGTTCATTTCCTATTGACAAATACTGATACCAGCTGATGCCAGTAATTAATACAAAGCGTTCTTCAGCTAGACCAAGAGGAAACAGAAAACAGCGATATATAAACAGCTGAGATTTTTTTTAAAGGATGATTCTACGCATACGTGGATTAAAAAAAATACACGTATTTTAGGAAAAATTCAGCCAAGCTATTGTTACCCGGGAAAAGGTAGGGTAGGTGGTCAAACAATTAAAGAAACTTGTAACTTCTCATTTAATCATCAAAAAATCACTTGAAAGTTTTTTCACTATCTTACAAGTGAGAAGAGAGGGGCGGGAAAGAATGCTATTTGCTCAAGGTCACACAACTAGTAAATGCCCAGTACTCGAAGCCAGATGTCCTAACTTGCACGACCTTTTCTTTAATACCACCTGCCTTTCAAATTAAAGCCTAGAGTTAATGAAGCTATAATCTTAGCTTCTAGTCTATTTTCACATGTATAATTCAGTGACACTGATTGCTCAGGCTGTGCAACCATTAACACCGTCCTTTTCAGGACGACATGATTTCATTTCATAGCTTACAACTTGTTAGTCAGAACACAATCGTTTCTGAAGTGCTGACTTATAAGTATTTTCCTTTAATTGTTTGGTGTTATATAAACAATACCCTTGGTGTACATCTGAGAAGTAGCTTTTAACTTTTCTTAATCAGCTATAACAATGTTTAAAGATTATTGAATATAATAATAGTGCTCTCTTCCAGGGATGTTGGCGATATTCTGTTTCCAGGACCTCTGAAGCAGGAACTTTCGGAAAACTAGTTTTGGAAATTAACTTTTGTATGCATCTAGGTTTTTGAATTTCCCTGAATTTAATGACCCAGAATGAAAAACTTTGTAAAAAGAAACCTCTTACTCTATCACAGCTAATTTTAAGGTAGTCACCTCAAATCTGTTTTCTGTTACTTCATCAATGAAATGTGAATCCTAAGATGTTTAAGTTATTTACTGTACTTCAAATATTTCTAAGTCAAGGTCACTGCCAACTCTCATTTTTCATAATTTTATTAAAAAACTCATTCCTTAGCAATCAGAAAACACAAATCACATTTAATTTTTATTTTTTAAAATTCTGATTTTTGTTTTTAATGACTTTGTTTCATTACTTACTTGTTCTAAGGTATCCTCTAAACCCATTTTTTTATTTAGAACTTTATTAATTTCTTCTTCAGTTTGGTTCAGGAGTTCCTTGAGTGGTGCCTATAAAATACGTAATAATGTGGTTTATATATGACACGTGTATTTATAAAATTTCTCTCATGAGGCATCTACACATGGTGATGGGAGAAGCCACTTGTGGTTTAATACATTAGAGAAAAAAGTGAAGCCATGATATTTTTAATACAGACTAATACACCATCAACAAGAAAAACCAACCAACCAAAACCGTGAATTTTTAATACAATTTCTATAACTGCAGAATGTAATCTGCTTTTTTTCTTTTAGAGTTAGGGTTTAGTGTTTGCGTTTAGGTTTAGGGTTAAGGTTTGGTTTAAGTTTTGGGTTAGGGCTATAGTTATGGTTAGTGTTCAGTGTTAGGTTTACTTTAGGTTTAGAGTGTTCATTAATTTAGGTTTAGCATTAGGTTTAAGTTTTAGGTTAGATTTAGGGTTTAGTTTATGTTTAGATGTGAGTTAGATTAGGTTTTGGGTTAGGGTAACATACGTTTAGGTTTGGGTTTAGGGTTAGGGTAAGGTTTAGGTTTAGTAATTTGCTTTCTTTTTTAATTAATACTGGCAAAATTCCAGATTTGCCATTTAAAAATTTAATTTCAACCAATAATTGTTACTTTCTATACAGCCTATTTTAGCCTGAGTTCTTAGTTATTCTGGAAATTCATCTCCGTTATTTAAGTTTATTGCAGTATCTTCCTTTCAAAATAATTCATATGTAGGTTGTATTTTTATTCTTTATATCTTAGATGCACAAATTTCTCTTAATCTTTTTCAACTGTTTAGTCCCACGATTCTCTGCTTTTATGTTTATTTTCTGTTTTACTGATTTAATTTCAATACAGTACTTCACTGCTTCCCACTGTTTTTCTTTTTAATTGAGGTGAATCCACATTTTAACATGGTTAAACAGAAATGGTTAGGTTTAAATCAATTTAAGATAAAACTAACCATTTTAAAGTATACACTTCAGTGGCATTTAGTACATTTACAACGTTGTACAACCATTACCTCTAGTTCCAACACATCTTCATCACTGCAGAAGAAAACCCCGTATCCCACTATGTTTTAAATAGGCCTTTTGAAGTTTTTAAGGAGTTTTAATTTTGGCCTGCTCATTTTTGAAAGATGCAATGGCTCCTTTAATCTATTTAAGAGCTGATTTTCAACTTTTCTTCAGTTGTATTTGTAACACCTGGGACTGCATGCCATTGATGCTATTTCTATTATTCTATTATCATATAATAGGACAAAAGGCCTGGCAATCTACTTCTGAAAATCAGCCAGTGAAAACCCTATGGATCACAGCATTTCCTTCCATTATGCATGAGGTCAACTCAACTGCAGCTAACAACAACAGATTGTGATGTAAAACTATTTCCAGAGATCACAGAAAGTTTTCTCCTTTTCTAAGCATATGCATTCTTTATATGCTTGGTAACTTCTTTTACTTGACAGCACCTAACAATGCAACAACAAACTCTTCTACAGTGATTTAATGCAGCTAATTATTGTCTTGGAAACACTGGTGGCATAGTGGTTGCTACGGCTGCTAACCAAAGGGTCAGCAGTTCGAATCCTCCAGGCGCTCCTTGGAAACTCTATGGGGTAGTTCTACTCTGTCCCATAGGGTTGCTATGAGTCAGAATGGACTCTACAGCACTGGGTTTTTTTTTTGTTTTTAATCATTATATTGTACCAGACATGTCAAACTACTGAAAGCAGTGGTGAGCAAACTCCATTCATCTATTTTTTGATCTATCTACTGACTTTAAGAACAATTCAGTGAAAGACAAAATGTTTACTAGGTATATTTTTTCTATTGAAAATGAGTCTAACTTTATTTAATTAATGTTCGTTCATCAAAAGACTAATTGCTATGGAAGCAGGAGCTGTATCTGTTTTGAGTTAGTATTTTATCTCCAGCACTTAGCTGGTTTGGTACATAACAGGCACTCAATAAATATTTGTTGAATGAGTGAATGGTTCTCAAGCAAGAAATGCATAGCTTTATGATTTAGGAAAAATCATTATTATTATTTTAGTTGTAAAAATATCATAGCCTTATGACTTAAATCCACAATTTTTAAACTTAAAAACGAAGTATTTTGAAAATTGGCATTTTTGAGGGGGTTATGGAAATACTAAAATCTGTAAATAGTTGAGAAGTTAGAATACAGCATTTTTAAATTTTCTTCCCTGAATTACAACTTTTGCCATATTTCAAAATTAGGCACTGATTTTTCGTCATTGACTGCTAGTATTATTTAATGCTCTATTACATGTCATGCCTTCATGTGTGTCCTTTGCCTAGAGCTCTTTCCCACGGACTGCCCCCATAAATAACTCATCTTTCACGATTTCACCCCAGCGTCACCACCCACCACCTCTATGGAGTCTGTTCTATTAAATGGGAAGAATGACTTTGTTACCGTATCTGTAAAGATTTCTAATAAAGCATGTCTTAAGGAGACCTGAGGAGGCCACTAGCAACTTGGGAACAAGTGTCAGGTAATACTTGTCTTTATAATCCTGGTGTCTATCATAGAACCTTATAAAATGTACTATATGTAATCAAATATTTTATTGATAGTTGAATAGATAAGACAGAAAAAACAGGTTTTATAATTTGAAGAGTAAGATACAATTAAGAGAAGATTTCTACTACCAGGAAGAAAAATGATAAAGCTGCAGTGTTTTATTTCTATGTTTAGTCCTGAGCTATGGACACGCTGAGTTGTAAACACCTGCATATAAATATATAAACCAGTCATCAATCATATCATTTAAAAACCTTTTAAAGTATTCATAATTACTTACATAAACTTGAGCCTTATATTTGACAAGGCAGTTGGCACCAGCCTCAGGGTTAAACTTAATTTCAAAGTCATAACCTTTGGAATTCTCAGCCCCCTTAGGGATAAGTTTTAATTTTCTAGCCAGCTTATGATATTCTGCTAACTGTGCTTCAATCTGTAAGGAGAGGACAATAATAAACAAAAGGAAATGTTAAAAAAAGGCCCCATTCCATCCACTTTTCAACTGTCATTTCTGTAATTTTACATGTGATATGTCCATTTTTCAGTAGCTAAGTTTTTTTTTTAGTAGTATTTTAAAATACACAAATGAAATGGTTTGTTTCTGCTAAATTTGTAGAACAATTTAAACCCTATAATTGGTTAGTAAGCAATATACTATTATTCTTCCATTTACCTGACAAATATTTAGGATTAAGAGTTCATATTGAGGAATTAAAATTTTACTTTTCAAAGTACCAGAGATGATATTAAAAAACTAAACAAACTTTAGTTTTGTCAATGTACAAATCAAAGCATTCCATCTATCCAAAATAAGTGAAATATAATCATTAAAGTAACAAAATATTATTTTAACTGTTTCAATTTCCCACTCACATTACTTCCTTCAAAACTGTTCAAATTACATCATCGGAAAGGCTTTCCCTCTAATATAGTCCCTAAATCTCTTTTTACCCCCTCACTTTTTTCCTGTAATTTTTAGTTCTATTTTTCTTTATAGCACTTATCACTACCCTGACATGCAATTTATTTTCACACTGCTTTCTCCATTTAATATGTATTAGCTTCTCACTGCTGCTACCCATCCTAAAAATAATTTGAACAGAAAAAAAAAAAAAAAATAGTGACAAACGCACACATCTAGAACTTGTCTAAATAATTCACAATTTCAAAAAATGTACCAGACCGCAAAAGCAATACTACCTATATATTTTAGCTTTTTAAAAATTAATCAGGTCATCATTTCATTTTTTATATTGCAGTATAGTAGTTCTCTATAGATGACTAAAGTACATAGGTCTGTTTGTCCTAACTGTCCTAGAATTGTGGGCTTTCTAGGAGTAGTTCTGTTTTCACTATCATTTTATCCAATGAAAGCTGCTTTCACAAGTCCATGCACTTTATTGTGTCTCAATGCAGGACAGCAAATATGTGGCACATCGCTCACTACTCTCTCCTTTCGACAACCAATTCAGACCTGACAACTCTTTCTTGATGAGACTAGATGCAGCCTCATGTCCACCTCAATACAGAACTCCAGAAAACTACTACCCATCAGAGTTAGCATATGGAAAAAAATTAGTTCAGAAAAAAGGTGATGGCTGAAATGTTTGTGCATCTTTTGAACTCCATCACTGTCCTTATGGTCCTTCTTTCCTGACTCCCAGGTATGTAGTACCCTAAGGCTTTGCTCACACTGTCCATTGTCCTTACTCTGGCCCCTCATCAGGTCATAGCTCACTGATTTCCCAGGTTTTTTTTTCCCTTTCAGTCTGCACCTCCAAATAAAAAATAGTATCCTTTTTAGAATACCTGATTTTAGTCAGTTGAACTCATACTTCACCTAGTCCAGGGACTCCTAACTTTTCCTTTCCCACAAAGTGCTTGAGATAAGATACATTCATTACTATCAATTGAAGTAACTCAGTTTCCTTTTAGGCCTCTTCAGGGGCCTCTGCCTACCCCAAAATGCTGGTGTTTCCGAGAATTCTCTCCTCGTCCTATATATCCTTCCTTGGAGAATTCATCTACTCCTGTGGCTTCAGTCACAATTTACAGATTTTTGAGAAATCTATATTGCAAACCTAATACTTTATGCTGAGGTCCAGACCCATACATACAATAGCCTGTTAAGTATTATCACTTGGATGCCTCACAGATACATATCCAACATACCATCCCCATTTCTGCAGTAATTTCTTCCTTCTCCTTTATTCCTGAATGAACGGTACTACTACTTGCCCAGCTGCCCAGGCCAGACACCTAAATATCTACACTGTGACTGCTTCCCCTCTCATTGACCAGGCCTTACTTACTCTACCTCCTAAGGAGTCAGAATCTATCCACTTCTTTCAATCCCCACTAACAATACTGAAATTAAACTTATAATTTCTCCCCAGATTACTGCCATGGATCCTTATCTGACTATCTTGCTCCTTTCCAACCCATTTTTTAAAGTACCAGAATGCGATCTTGTGAATTCTGGTCATGTCGCCTTAAAAAAATTTAAGATCTTCTTAGAGTTTTCAGGATTAAATCCAAACTTCTAAACACACAAAGGACTCAACCATCTGGTCTGTGTTTCTCTCTCAAGTCTCATCTCTTGCTACTTTCATCCCTTGCTAATAAGCTCCACTCATACAAAAAGCTTACAACTCCAGAATGTGTCAAGCTATTTTCTCTCTCTTCCACCTAATCCTTTTTTTGCTGACCCCCCCACCTTTGCCATGTTAATTCTTCCAGGTAAACGTCACAATTCGGCTCAGGTGTTCTCTCTTCAAGGAAGCCTTCCCTAAAAACCTCATCCATCTCCCCATACCATGCACACCAAGTCTGGGTTAGGTATACTCTACTTCCTCAGTACGGTTGTAGTAGAGGTATGATCCTATGGTAGAAATATACATAGTAGACTGTAGGTTTCTTGAGGTAAGAGTCTGTCTTTTTATTTTCTGTATGTCCAGCATGATAACCGAGCCATAAAACCCATGGCCTTTGAGTCGATTCTGATTCACAGCGACACTACTGGACAGAGTAGAACTGCCCCATAGGGTTTCCAAGGCTGTAAATCTCTACGGAAGCAGACTGCCACATCTTTCTCCTGTGGAGCGGCTGGTGGGCAGCTGAATGCTTAACCACTGAGCCACCAGGGCTCCTTTTAACCGGCCCATACAAAAAACCAAAAACAAATCCACTGTCATTGAGTTGATAGATGTTAAATGTTTCAGTACTGAATAGGTAAATGAAGATGTGACTCTTTGCCTCTTCTACAGAGTAAAAGGAACTAGATTTATGAAAATTACTTTCATAGGCTTAGAGACTTTTTGGTTTATTTCCTGGCTCATAGTTAGAAAATACAGGCTACCTTAAATATGACTGAGGGAAATTAGGGTGTTCCTGAATTAAGTGTTTTAGTCAGTGCTGATCAATTCTAGCTCTTTGGCCAATTTACTCTATCCACTGCGTTCTTCTTAACTGAGATAGACCTTTACAAATGTCAGCTCTGATGAGTTCCCATTCTGGAAATGGTATGACATACCGTCTCTTTGCCTCTGGCATATTTTAGCTCCTCATTCCACAACTGCTGTTGTTCAGCCTGCAGGTCCTTGGTTAATTTATTAATGGTTTGCTGCAATTCATTTCTTTCATGATTTATTCTCTCAATGTCTGCAACTGAGTACTTCTGGTTATCAACAATATTCTGTAGTCGAGTATTCTCCTGTTTTACTGTTTCACATTCTATTTCTGCAATGGGATAAAAATGAATTCATTGAGGTGGGGCCAATATGGCAGAGTAGTCAGACACTTCCTGTGGTCCCTCTTATAACAAAGACCTGAAAAAACAAGTCAATCAATTATACATGACGATCTAGGAGCCCTGAACATCAAAGGCAAAGAGGAAGCAGACTGAGTGGAAGGGCCAGGGAGAGATGGTTCAGAAACAGTGAAGAGTTGACAGACCTGTCCCGGGGGGTACCGGTATCCTGCAGGTCAGACTGGCTGGTGCAAGCGGTGGGATAAGCAGTGGCGCTTGGAACGCATTTTCCACGTTGGGAGAGAACGAGCGGCGGAGGGTCCACTCAAGCCTCCAGAACCAGTGAAAAGCAGCACTCAATCCGCAAAAGTACATGTGTCTAACCTACCACGTGGATAAAAAAAACACCCCTTTGGGAGGAACCTCTCTCCCATTTGTTTGTCCCCCACCCAACTCTGTACCAGGTCTGGCCCAGCTTCAGAGACTGCCGTGTCCCCTGGGCTGGAAGTAGGGCTAGTTACACTCCCTGAGCCATTCTCCTGGCCTTGGAGAGGGAATAAAGTAACAAACAGGAAAAAATAACCCGCCAGCTCTCCTAAGCTGGAAACTTGGCAAGAACAGCTCCTTTGCCTAGGGACAGGCATGAGGGGTCCACGGGCTTTGAATGCCTTTCACCCCTGCATAGACCTGCAAAGACCAGTATGGGCCTATTTCAACAGCATAGGCCCCCATCAGCACGGTACAACAGGGTATATGCCTGAAGCCTAACTTCAACTGTATCAACTATATGGTGGAGTAGCAGGTTTGTGACATTTGACACCACTCTGCCCATTAAGCAGGGTCCTCACCCACCCACATCAGGGACCTCAGGACTGGTGGCTCCACCCACACCACCTGGCTACCTGTGACAGGGTACCAAGAATAAGTGGTACCTCCCAGTCCTTACATCCAACAGCACTGGGTGCCCATAGTCTGGCCACAAAACCCACCCAACTACACATTCTAGGGAACAGGGACACAATTTTCTCCCAGACATTCAGGGGCAGCTGTCAGCCCCCTGCCTTGCTCAGCACATGACCCCCTACTGCAGCCAAATACCTTTGGCTACTTCAATCACTCCTGCCTGTCTAGGACTGTAAGTGAGATCCCGTACCACACACTTGGTGACCAACTTCCTGGACACCTCAGCTGAATCCATACAAGAAAAGTAAATGGATTCCTTGGCTCACATACCTAGTAACGGATCTAATCGCCTGGTGACAGGACATTAGAGCTTCAAAGGTGCCAATACTCAAACTAGCTCACATAAGCAGCCTATTTGGGCATATCAAAACAAACAAAACAAGAAGCTAAGGCACAGTAAGGAAACATAAAATAAGTAAATAGAATAACTTACTGATGGCTCGGAAATAACAGTCAGTATCAAATCACATAATGAGGCAGACCATGATGACTTTAGCACACTCCCAAAACAATCAAGAAATTTTCCGGAGGAAGAGAACTTCCTGGAATTACCAGAGGTAGAATACAAAAGATTAACATACAGAACTCTGGAAGAGATCAGGTAAAATGCAGAACAAGCCAAGGAATGCAAAGACAAAGCAACAGAGGAACTTAAAAAGATTATAGAAGAGCATGATGACAAATTTAACAGGCTGCAAGAATCCAGTAGAGAGAGAGAGCAAACAAATTCAGAAGATTAACAATAAAATTTCAGAATTATATAACTCAATAGAAAGTCAAAGGAGCAGAATTGAGGCAATGGAAGTCAGAATTAGTGAGACTGAAGATAAAGCACTTGACACCTACTTATTTGAGGAACAATCAGATAAAAGAATTAAAAAAAAATGGAGAAACCCTAAGAATTATGTGGGACTCTAAAAAAAAAATTTTTTTTTTCTATCAAGGAGAATAACTTATGAGTGATTGGAATACCAGAATGGGGGGGGGGCGGTAAAAGAAAATACAGAGAGAATTGTTAATAATTTGTTGGCAGAAAACTTCCCTGATATCGTGAAACGTGAGAATGTATCTATCCAAGATGCTCATGGAGCCCCACACAACGTAGATCCCAAAAGAAAGTCACCAAGACATATTATAGTCAAACTTGCCAAAACCAAAGATAAAGAGGGAATTTTAAGAGCAGCTAGGGATAAATGAAAAATCATTTAAAAAGGAGAGTCAATAAGACTAAGCTCAGACTACCCAGCAGAAACCATGCAGTCAAGAAGGTAATGGATGAAATATATAAAGGCTTGAAGGAAAAAAATTGCCAGCTAAGAATTACATATTCAGCAAAACTGTCTCTCAAATATGATGGTAAAATTTTAGGGCATTTTCAGATAAACAGAAGTTTAGGGAATTTGCAAAAACCAAACCAAAATTACAAGAAATACTAAAGGGATTCTTGTGGTTAGAAAATCAATAACATCAGATAACAACCCAAGACTAGAACACAGGACAGAGCAAGCAGATATCAACCCAGATAGGGAAGTCACAAAAATAAATCAAAGCTAAAATACTAAAATAGCAAAAGAGATATCAATATGTTAAAGATGACAACATTAAAACAAAAAAGAGGGACTAAAAAAAGTAGTCATAGATCTTTCATATGGAGAGGAAGTCAAGGCAATATCAAGAAATAAAAGATTGGTTTAAACTTGGAAAAAGAGGGGTAAATATTAACGTTACCACAAAGGAAACTAACAATGCTACACATCAAAATAGTAAAACAGGAAAAACATACAGATTCAGCAAATACAAAATCAACAACAATGAAAAAGATGAAAAGAAAACACACGAAGAAAAACAACTCAGCACAGAAAATTAAGTGGAGCAAAGAAACAAACACACAAAAAAAGACATCAAAATGACAGCACTGAACTCATAAAAAAAAAAACAAAAAACCTCACACCTGTCAATAATTAGCAAATGGACTAAATGCACCAATAAAGAAACAGAGCAGCAGAATGGATAAAAAAATACAATCTGTCTATATGCTGCCTACAAGATACACACCTTAGACTTAAAGACACAAACAAACTCAAAGGATAGAAAAGAATATGTCAACCAAACAACAATCAAAAAAGAACAGGAGTGGCAATATTAATTTGTGACAAAATATAGACTTTAAAATACAATCTACCACAAAGGATAAGGAGGGACACTATATAATGATTAAATGGTCAATACACTAGGAGGACATAACCCATAATAAATATTTATGCGCCCAATGGCAAGGCTCCAAAATACATAAAATAAACTTTAACAGCATTGAAAAGAGTGACACACAGCTCCACAACAGTAGTAGGAGACTTCAACACGCCACTTTCAGTGAAGGACAGAACATCCAGAAAGAAGCTCAATAAAGACACAGAAGATCTAAACGCCAATCAACCAACTTGACCTCACAGATATATACAGAACACTCCACCCAACAGCAGCCAAGTATACTTTCTTTTCCAACACACATGGAATGTTCTTCAGAACAGACCATATATTAGGCTATAAAGCAAGACTTAACAGAACTGAAAGCATCTAAATATCACAAAGTATCTTTTCTGGCCATAAAGCCATAAAAGTAGAAATCAGTAACAGAAAAAGCAAGGAAAAAAAATCAAATGCATGGAAAATGAACAACACCTTGCTCAAAAGCTACTGCATTATAGAAGAAATTAAGGACAGGATAAAGAAATTCACAGAATCAAATAAGAATGAAAACACATCCTACCAGAACCTTTGGGACATGGCAAAAGCAGTGCTCAGAGGTCAATTTATAACAATAAATGCACATGTCCAAAAAGAAGAAAGGGCCAAAAATCAAAACATTAGCCCTACAACTTGAACAAATAGAAAAAGAACTGCAAAAGAAGCCATTAGGAGCCAGAAGAAAGCAAATAACAAAAATTACAGCAGAATTAAATGAAATAGAAAAACTGCTAGAGTTAACAAGACCTAAAGCCAGTACGTTGAAAAGATCAACAAGATTGATAAACCACTGGCCAAACTGACAAAAGAAAAATAAGAGAGGAAGCAAATAACCTGAGTAAGAAATGAGACTGGTGGTATCACAACAGACCCAACTCAAATTAGAAGAATCATAACAGGATATTATGAAAAATTGTACTCTAACAAGTTTTAAAACCTAGAGGAAATGGACAAACTTGTAGAAACACACTACCTACCTAAACTAACACAAACAGAGGTAAACAACTAAATAAACCTATAACAAAAGAAGAGATTGAAAAGGTAATTGAAAAACTCCCAACAAAAAAAAGCCCTGGCCCTGATGGCTTCACTGGAGAATTCTACCAAATTTGCAGAGAAGAGTTAACACCACAACCGCTAAAGCTATTTCAGAGCATAAAAAAGGATGGAATACTTCCAAACTCATTCTATGGAGCCAGCATAATTCTGATACCAAAACCAGGTAAAGAAACCACAAAGAAAATTACAATCAATGTCCCTCACGAACACAGACGCAAAAATCCTTGACAAAATTCTAGCCAATAGAATTCAACAACGTATCAAAAAAATAATTCACCATGATCAAGTGGGATTCACACCAGGTATGCAGGGATGGTTCAACATTAGAAAAACAATCAGTGTAATCCATCACATAAATAAAACAAAAGATAAGAACCATGACAGCTTACCAATTGATGCAGAAAAGGCATTTGACAAAGTCCAACACCCATTCATGATAAAAACTCTCAGCAAAATAGGAAGAGAAGGGAAATTCCTGAGCATAATAAAGGGCATTTACACAAATTTTAACAGCCAAAATCATCCTAAATGTAGAGAGTCTGAAAGCTTTCTCCTTGAGAACGGGAACCAGACAAGGATGCCCTTTATGACCACTCTTATTCAACATTGTGCTGGAGGTCCTACCCAGAGCAATTAGGCTAGAAAAAGAAATAAAGGGCATTCATATTGGTAAGGAAGAAGTATATCTATTTGCTGATGATATGATCTTACACCAGAAAATCCCAAAGAATTCACAAGAAGACTACTGAAAGTAATAGAAGATTTCAGCAAAGTATCAGGATACAAGATAAACACACAAACATCAGTTGGATTCCTCTACAGCAACAAAGAGAACATCGAAGAGGAAATCAACAAATGAATACCATTTACGATAATCCCCAAGAAGATAAAATACTTAGGAATAAATCTAATCAGAGATGTAAAAGACCTATACACAGGAAACTTCAAGACGCCACTGCAAGAAACCAAAAGAGACCTACCTAAGTGGAAAAGCACACCTTGCTCATGCATAGGAAGACTTAACATTGTAAAAATATCTATTCCACCCAAAGTGATCTACAGATACAATGCAATCCCAATCCAAATTCCAATGGCAGTTTTTAATGAGATGGAGAAACAATCACCAACTTCATATGGAAAGGGAAGAGGCCCCGGATAAGTAAAGCATTAATGAAGAACAAAGTGGGAGGCCTCATACTACCTGATTTTAGAACCTATCATACCACCACGGTAGCCAAAACAGCCTGGTACTGGTACAAAAACAGATATATAGACCAATGGAACAGAACTGAGAATCCAGATGTAAATTCATCCACCTATGAGTAGTTGTGAAGATCAAAGACCACAGCCTTCAGTATGGATCGCATCTCAACATAAAGAAAACAAAAATCCTCACAACTGGACCAATGAGCAACATCATGATAAATGGAGAAAAGATTGACGTTGTCAAGGATTTCATTTTACTTGGATCCACAATCAACAGCCATGGAAGCAGCAGTCAAGAAATCAAAAGACACATTGCACTGGGTAAATCTGCTGCAAAGGACCTCTTTAAAGTGTTGAAGAGCAAAGATGTCACCTTGAAGACTACGGTGCACCTGACCCAAGCCCTGGTATTTTCAATCAAATCATATGCGTGTGAAAGCTGGACAATGAATAAGGAAGACTGAAGAATTGATGCCTTTGAATTGTGATGTTGGCAAAGAATATTGAATATACCATGGACAGCCAGAAGAACGAATAAATTTATCTTGGAAGAAGTACAACCAGAATGTTCCTCAGAAGCAAGGATGGCAAGACTGAGTCTTACATACTTTGGACATGTTGTCAGGAGGGATCAGTCTCTGGAGAAGGACATCATGCTTGGCAAAGTACAGGGTCAGCGGAAAAGAGGAAGACCCTCAACGAGGTGGATTGACACAGTGGCTGCAACCGTAAGCTCAAGCATAACAACAACTGTAAGGATGGCGCAGGACCGGGCAGTGTTTTGTTCTGTTGTGCCTAGGGTTGGTATGAGTTGGATCCGTCTCGACGGCACCTAACAACAACAACATAAGTAGCTGACATTTGACAAAGGACCAAAGTCCGTTAATTGGGGAAAAGATAGTCTCTTTAACAAACGGTGCTGGCGTAACTAGATATCAGCCTGCAAAAAAAGGAAATGAGACCCATACCTCACACCATGCACAAAAACTAACTCAAAATGGATCAAAGACCTAAATATAAAATCAAAAACGATAAAGATCGTGAAAGAAAAAATAGGGACAATGCTAGGAGCCCTAATATATGGCATAAACAGAATACAAAGCATTACTAACAATGCACAAACACCAGAAGAGAAACTAGGTCACTGAGAGCTCCTAAAAACCACTTACACTCACGCAAAGACTTCAACAAAAGAGTAAAACGACAATCTACAGGCTGGGAGAAAATTTTTGGCCAAGTCAAATCCAATCAGTGTCTAATCTTCAAAATCTACAAGATACTGCAAAACCTCAACAACAAAAAGACAAATAGCTCAGTTAAAAAAATGGGGCAAAGGATATGAACAGGCACTTCACCAAAGAAGACATTCAGGCGACTAACAGATACATGAGGAAATGCTCAGAATCATTAGCCACTGGAGAAATACAAATGAAAACCACAATGAGACAGCATCTCACCCCAATAAGGCCAGCATTAATCCAAAAAACACAAAATAATAAATGTTGGAGAAGTTGTAGAGAGACTAGAATACTTATACACTGCTGCTGGGAGTGTAAAATGGTACAACCACTTTGGAAATGGATTGGGTGCTTCCTTAAAAAGCTAGGAAAAAAAAAAAAAAAAACAATTCAGCAATTCCACTCCTTGGAATATATCCTGGAGAAATAAGAGCCCTCACACGAGCAGATGTATGCACACCCACGTTAACTGCAGCACTGTTCACAACAAAAAGAAACAACCTAGATGACCATCAACAGATGAATGGATAAACAAATTATGGTATATTTACACAATGGAATACTATGCAAAGATAAAGAACAATGATAAGTCCGTGAAACATCTCGTAACGTGGAGGAATCTGGAAGGCCTTATGCTGAGTGAAATTAGTCAGCTGCAAAAGGACAAATATTATATGAGACCACTATTATAAGAACTGAAGAAAAGGTTTAAACCCAGAAGAAAACATTCTTTGATGGTTATGAGGGTGGGGAAGGAGGGAGAGGGGTATTCACTAACTAAATAGTAGACAAGAATTATCTTAGGTCAGGGGAAGGACAACACACAATACTGGGAAGTCAGCATAACTGGACTAAACCAAAAGCTAAGAAGTTTCCTGAAAACAACCAAACACTTTGAGGGACAGAGTAGCAGGGGTGGGGGTCTGGGGACCATGGTTTCAGGGCACATCTAGGTCAACTGGCATAACAAAATTTATTAAGAAAATGTCCTGCATCCCACTTTAAAGAGTGGCATCTGGGGTCTTAAAAGCTGGCAAGCGCCCATCTAAGAGGCATCAATTTGATTTGTCCAACCCACCTGGAGCAAAGGAGAATGAAGAACAGCAAAGATACAAGGAAAATATTACCCCAAGAGACAGAAAGGGCCACATAAAACCAGAGACTCCATCAGCCTGAGACCAGAGCTAGACGGTGCCAAGCTACCACCAATGACCGTCTTGATAGGGAACACAATAGAGTCCCTGATGGAGCAGGTGAAAACTGGGGTGCAGAACTCAAATTCCAGTAAAAAGACCAAACTTAACGGTCTAACTGAGAGTGGAGGGATCCCAGAAGACATGGCCCCTGGACTCTGTTAGCCCCAAACTAAAATCATTCCTGAAGCCAACTCTTCAGACAAAGATTAGACCGGACTGTAAGACATAAAATGATACTTGTGAAGAGTGTGCTTATTAGCTCAAGTAGATATGCTCATCAGAGATTATTCTTATTTCACTGAGATTTTCAGTGGTTTCATGCGATATTAAGTAGCCACAGTGGTTGGGCTCTTGCTTTGCCTATTTACCAAAATCTGACATGAAGAATGACTATACTGTACTAAGAGAATATAGTACATACAAACAGTAATGGTTATATGGAACAGTAGTTCTTCTACTACCTAATGTCGTTCAGAAAAGACTTTCAGCATTCATGATCCACAGCGGCTTACATTGCCTTTCTGGCTGATGAAGGCTCTCTTAACTCTTCTGTGGCAGTTTGCAAACTGAGGAGACTGATGAAAATAAGATGGCAACTGAAAAACGTGTATGTAGAAACCTTGTAATGAAGCTAAACAATTTTTATAATTTATTAATTGTCTAAATCCGCAAAAGCTGAATTAGTACAGATAAACTATTATATCTGAGAGTTATAGGAAACATTAGCCAAATATCTGCAAAGGGGAATAATTATCAAATTTAAAATATTTGGGGTTATATAGAACAGTGCTTTCCAACCTTCTGTGACTCATGGTTTACATAGAACATGATAGTATTTTTACAACAGGCTGGGATGAATGGATGAAGATGCTCATGACCAAAGGGGCTAAGATAATCATCCTGAGGGCTGAGGGAATTAATATCTTAGCACTGTTATAATCCACCTGCATCATAATAGTTGGAAATCTCCTAGTTGGAGCTTAAAATAATGGTTGGTTTAAGAAGATCTTTTGCATTTTTACAAGAATGTGTAAAAAAATAAATAAATAAAGTACAATATATAGAGAGGTTAAATATGTATTGTTCACTTTTGGCCACAATGGTTTTAAATAATCAAGAAAGTTAAAATACTTACAGAATAAAAAGATCTTGGTTTGGCAGTTATCAAATGAATGTCTCAAACTAAATCACTCTAGAGTGGCAAATGACTGCTGAACTATTTCCTCAACAAAACCCACTCAGTTTGCTACTATTGGAAAAAAATCCTGATCAAGTAGGAAGTATGATAACACTCTTGATTAAATATCAGTAAGAAAAATAATTACAGTATCAATATCGGAAAGTACTGATTTAATTGCATTATAAACATTGCTATAACAAAAACCAGTGTAAAGCTCCTTCCCATCATGGAGAATACAGGACCAAATTAGGGGCCAAGTGTAAAATATTTAAAAAGTTGGCTGAGAGCATATCCAATATATAGAAAATCAGGGGTATCTGGAAAAAAAATAATAAAGTGACTCAGAAATACCCTGGGTTACTAGCCTCGTTTTGACAGAAGATCAATACTCCATAGACTAAGGGTCAAAGTCAAATATCCTAAGGACCATCTACATAGCTCCTACGTGGGACAGATGCAGTGTGTAGAATCCTAAAAGAATAAACATAGAAGCAGGCAAAGACGTGGGATAGCAATACGGTAGTCCATACTGTTATCTGTCTTTTAACCCACAATCCAAAGACTCTGTGATTGTAGATACCTTCCTCTGTCCTCCTGGCACCTTAGAAATGTTAACCAATTGTGTGTGACACATTGTTCTTCAGAGTTTTATGATTAAGATCAATAGCATTTTTATGAAAACAAGATTAGGAAGACAAGTTATAGACAGGCATTCTTTAATTGGGCTTTTGCTCCCCAAGAATTGTATGGTGCTTGCAGCTTTTTATCTTATTTTCAATCAGCTTAAGCTAATGAGTTGCTTAGTAGGTGGTGCTGGAGGATAGAGCTGACTGAGGCAGGCAGAGATCAAGAACATGGCTTATTAATTAAAATGTGGAATAGAATACATATTATATCCAGGAAGCATATGTTATGTTCCAAGTGCTTGACAACATGTTAGAAGGTATGGTGGGATGAATAATGAATAAGCATCCAAAGATATCAAGTCCTAATGCCTGGAACTTGTAACTATTACTTTATTTGGAAAAAGGCTCTTTGTAGATGTGATTAAGTGTCCTGAGATTATTAGATTACCCTGGATCATCTGGGTGGGCCCTAAATGCCATTAAAACTGTCCTAAAAGATAGAGGCAGAGGGAAATTTCACAAAGATAGGAGAAAGAGACACACAGAGAAGGTGACGTGAAAATGGAGATAGACACTAGAATGATGTGGCCACAAGCCCGGGAATGCCATCAGCCACCAGAAGGCAGAAGAGGCAAGGAACAGATTCTCCTCTAGAGCCCCCAGAGGGAGTGTGGTCTTGCTGGATTCCAGACTTCTAGCTTCCAGAACTGTGAGAGAATAAATTTTTGTTGTTTTAAGCCATCAAGCTTGCAGTGATTTGTTACAAAGCCACAGGAAACTACAACAGAAGACAACGAAAATGTGAGTGCCTGAGGGAAAAAGGGTGTGGATGACAAACCTGTCTCTATATGTGACAAATCCCAGACACCTCATATCTCAGTCTGAACGATCTTTTAGTGTTAGATGTGCTTACCTACTCTGGCAATGTCTTCATCAAGACCATTCAATTTCTGGTCAAGAATGGCTGAGTGAGACTCCAAATTGCTCATGTATGCCTGATACTTTTGAACATCTGCTTGCAAGGAACCTTTCAGTTTCCTCAATGACTCTAGACGATTCTTTAAGAGAAAAGAATATTAAATTAGTTTCTTTCATCAATAATCACTCCATATTTTGTCTGCAAGTAAAGCAGTATTGTTTAAATTCATCTTAGAGAAAGGTCAATTACAGGTTTCCTTTCATTTTTAGAAAGAGTCAAAAGAACAAAAGGGGACTTAAACCAACAGCCAGGGTAGAAAAGCACATTTTTCCATCTGATGTTTTACAGAACAGTCTGGGTGCTTTGGTAACATAACACACAAAATAAAATTAGACATACGGTTATTACCATTTAGCTTTCAGAAAGCCCTCAGGACACCATATATTATATAAACCCGTTTATTACCATTCCTTTTTCACTAACTACAAAACTCAGGGTCTCTTGTGAATAATACTCCCTGAAGGTATATAACATGGGTACCTTGTACAAAAGATACTTTTGGTCTTATGTAAAGAGGTGAGAATCTTTCATCATATTCTCAGTACCATTAGTCTAAGACTGAGAGACCACAAGGGAAAACAAAGCTCCACAAATACCAAACATGTTTTCATAGGGAGTTCTGCCCTATGTAAAATAATTTAATTTTTTAAAAATACTTGTTAATCTTTTTTTTTCCCCAGTAAAAAAATCGTTGGTATTCTCTGAGGAGGCCCACAAATCTAAAAGAGCCCCCGAATGTATATGCCTATTGAAGACAAGCATGTTTACTAACCGGTTCTTTTTCTCTCTCGCGCTCCAATCTTGCAATCTGCTCATTCAGCGCTTTGTTTTTGGCTGCTAATGATTCCAACTTGGAAGCATCCACATTAAACAAATCCTCTGGAGACAAAACCAGAAGGCCTTACTTCAAATCTGCCCGGAACGTTCTTCCCCAGGGTTTCGCCATCGCTTGCCCCCTCACTTCCTTACATTCTACCCTCAGTAAAACAGCAAAGCCTTCTCTTCATGCCACTGCACTCTCCATACCCTTTACCCTGCTTTATTTTTCTCCATAGCACTTACCATCATTTGACTTACAGTTATTCATTCCGATTACTGTCTTTCTGTCTACGAAAATGTAAGTTCACAAGGGCAGGGATTCTTATCTTTTATTCATGACTGTATACTCAGTGACTAAATGGTGGCTAGCACACAGTAGGTAAACAAACAGTTGTTTGAAATAATGAATGCAATTTGTATGCTCAATTATATACAGAAATACTAAATAACTTACTAGATACTTTCTGTATGAGGTCAATTACCAATATTTCTCTTTGGGAACAAAACAAAACAAAACACCCCCCCATTTACCATGCTCCCTTTCCCATGTGGACAAATTGAAATTGTTCCGGTTATTCTTCAGGAAGGTTATCCTTCCAGAGGGAACATATAGGTAAGCTTTCACCTTTTGTGCTAATAGTGGCAAGATGATATTCTCCTCTTTTGCCTCTCCTTTACCTACCACCCTGGCATTTTATACACAAGGCTATTGCAGTTGAACATTTTAGGATTATCCAGTAAATACCGAATGCCACTAGATTATAGTTGAATGAAATAAATAATTTCCTTATTCAGACCATTAACTTTCTGCTACAAATTTTGAGAGATTTTAGGTCTTTTGACAAACTGGGGCTTTAAATTAACAATAATAAAGCAAGGCTATCACAAGGATATTATTCTTCAAGAGAAATAATATTTGCAGGTTATCTTCTGGGAAACCCTGGTGGCGTCGGCAGTTCCAATCCGCCAGGTGCTCCTTGGAAACTCTATGGGGCAGTTCTACTCCTCTGTCCTATAGGGTCGCTATGAGTCGGAATCAACTCAATGGCACTGGGCTTGGTTTTGGCTTTTGATTATCTTCTGTGCTCCTGGTAGTGTCCAGTACTTTACATACATTACCATCTAATCTTGTAAAACTTTGTTAGCCAGGTTATATAGCTTGTTAAGGTCACATAGCCAGTAAGGGGTTATGCCTCAGCATTCTTTCTGCTTATTACTTCTCGCCACCAAAGAAACTATGAGGATAAAAATCAGCAGTCATCAAAATGCATTTAAAGTAAACCGGTTATATAAACACAGGGTAGGTTAAAATAAACTACAACTCCAGAAAAAGAATTAATTTAAATGACCAAAAGCAAACACACCAGGGAGGAAGAACACTTACTAAGCTTTGACTGCAACTCCGTGTTCATCTCTTCGAAGCTGTCTGCACCAGTCATAAAACTCTCATAGCATTTTATGGTGTAGTCCAAAAACAACTAATAGGGTTAAGCAGATTTTAAAAGCAAAGTTATAATTTTTCTGTTTAATTTGTTTTGCTTTTTAAGCGAAAATTTAAATTTGAATTAAATGAATAAACATCAAGAATACTAAGTTATGATACTGAAGAGTTAGAAGTGAAAATACAAATCTAGGGTATATCATTAATTATATGGAATAGACTCTCAGAGTACCCCACTACTTCTAATATGAATAATGAGGATAAAACTAATACTTAAATTTAGATAAAGATGATATATAATAGACAGGTTATCATACCTGTGGAATTTTGGTAAGGTTAAACAAAGAAGCTCATTAATAAATATAATTACACATAAAGTATACAAGCAATCACTTTTAGGAATAATCCACCTTGAGAAAAATACAAGTGTTTTGCTGATCATCTAATTAAATTGACAAAATCCAGTCATCAAAACCAGAATGTAATTAATCAAGGTTGCAATTACATTGTAACTTCAGTCTAAAAAGTGGCGTGATTAAGTGGAGATCTAAACAGAGTATTAGAATTTATTAGCATTTCTCTAGGAGGAAGTACGACATTATGCTTTGCAGACATGAGGCATTTGGGTCACTGCGGATATACATACTTTATTAGGAGGCCAATGATGGCTGATCTGAATTTTCCATAGCCTGGATGAAGTACCTACCCCAGTGTAAATATCCCTAAAGACAAACCTATTCCCTTTGCACTGACGGTCTGCTTACTCAGCAGCCTCCTTATGGCTTAGTTGACACTGAAGGGGTACTGTGAATAGGCATTATGAGTATTTCTGTAACTGGGAAGGTGTACCACTTATGGTAAACTAATAACTCTTCTACTTCACAGATCAATGTCAGGTGAATCTGGTAAGAATGAATCTGTTTCCTTAATAATCTTGGTAAATTCTCATTTTACAGATTAAAAAAAAAAAACAGTTTCTGGACCCACAAAACTGAGGATTAGAATTTTACCATAGTGAAGCTAGATACTCTGATAACCCTCTTTAATTAAAAACAGCACTTTATAGTTTCCAAAGTGCTGCTTCTATATATTGTTATTTAAAATAATAGCTAAAGTAGCAAGAACAGCTTCCATCGGTTTTGCTTTCAGGATGAATGTCAAGAAATTTAATACTCAATAGGTGTTCTTATAACTGTACTTGGGTGAAAACTTAGGCGCGACTAAATTTAGGCCGGTATACACACTGTAACAGGGGTGGAGAATTCTTTCAAGGGTAGGATCAAAGGCTGTCTAGCAGCCTCTCCAGCAGGGATAATTCCTGAAGTGGTAAAGGGGCATGTTTATTCTTTTTTTTTTTTTAAAAAAAAAAAAAAACAAAAAACCATGATATTATGCCAATTAGTTGGTATGTCTTTGAACTATTTCCCAGGCAGGCAGTAATAAAGTATGAGGCTGAATTTATTTACACTTCCCTTTTGTGACAAATGTACCAGAGTTAAGGGTAAGGTTAAAATTAGAGTAAAGGACAGTTTTTTTTTTTTTAGGAGTGTTCCTGGTGGTTGGTCTTTTATGTATACAAGGGGATGTTAATGTACAACCTCAACATTTTAAATCTACTTTTTTGGATTCGCTGTTTTGCTCCATCTGGATATTTATATTTGAGTGTTTCAGGAAATAGGGTGAGGTTAGTTACACAGTTTAGGCTTCCATAAAGCTTGGTGTGGAACCAATTCAGACTGCCTGTTTTTTTCGACCTCAACTACTTTAGGAAGTGGTAATGCTGACTACAGTGGCACTATGCCTAACTACAACAACATGTTACAATTTAATTCCAACCTCGCATTTTTACTTAGGTAACATTTTCAAGTTTCTGTTCCTAGTTATTTAGGAAACTACAGTGTGACTCTAACACTGGAGCCATTGATTAATATTTGTAAAAATAAATTTCAGTAGCCTTCTCAGAGAGCAAAAAGACAAGCTCTACAAAAGGATGTATATTAATAGTGACACATTTGATTACTTAATAATATTAAGACAACTCCTTACTATAGTTTGTGATGAAGTATGGTACCTTATTATGCATAATTCCATCTTCAGTTTCTTCTCCCCAAGGCTGTCCATCATCAAATGAAGGCGAGCTTTCTTTCATGGCAGTGTATAACTAATTAGTACACAAGTAACACATGAAGCTGATCTTTAGCTCTAAAACACATAGCTTTCATGTTCTGTCAAATTGTTCATGTTATTTTTAGAAGCATTTACATTATTGCATGACTAAAATTGTCTTCTGAGAGTTATACTGATCCTGTTGATATTTTGGTAAATAAATCCTATACAATTAAGAATGGATGGATTCCATATTTACTTCTGTTCTAAAGAGAAAAACATGCTGACTTTTATGCTGCTATTAACCCAAGCAGAGCAGATATACACATTTTAGTCCAATTCTAACAGAATCCAAAACGGAATTATCACATAAAAGGTGAACGAATAACAATCATTTCTTTTATGTGAACTAAATTTTGGGGCTCAAATTTTATCAACTGACTTCTTCGATATGTACAAATGTAAATTTGGACCAAATGTTATTATATAAAATCTTCCAAAAATACTGCAGGTACTTGTTTAAGCTTGAAAGTGGTAACAGATGATACACTACCATAAAACATTCAGATAGTTCTTGTAACGGACAAGTTAAAAGGAAAATGGTTAAAGGTTTTTTTAAGGAACAGAAGTCTCATTTTGGAACACCTGTTTTTTAAACTTATTTTAAAAAATATCTTTCAAACATGAAAAAAATTTAGAAAATTTAAACAAAATTGCTATAAAGTGTAAAGATATAAGTGTGTATCTAGTAAGATGAACCCTAAGCTTCTAAGAAAAGGGCTATGCATTAAAAAAAAAATGTACATAAAAGAAGAATGTGGTTTCTGTGAAAACATTTAATTGAATTTTCTTATCCTGGGTCTCATATCTGGGATTCATGAGGGAGGACACTGTCCTTAGTCCAGGGCTGCTTGCCCTCCAGCACTTTTCTATTCCAAAGCCACTCATGGGACTTTCCATACACCCAGGGTGAATGCAGGGAAGCTCCATTATCCTCTACCTGTCCCTCCCTTGATAGAGCCAGAGGTGACAGTCAGATTTAATTAAGTCTGAATAACACAGGGTACAGCCCAAGATGAAGAACAGAATCCTCTACCTTGTCATCAGGGTAGATGAAGACAGAATTTCTATTGCCTTGTCAAAGGTCCTTATAAAAATTCAGTGCTCTGTAAGGTTCGAGGAGAACTTTACACAAGGACAAACAGATTTGAAGGAGTTACTGAAAAGACTACTACAAGTATTGGGAAGGTCTTCCGAACTTAGAAGATTTGGTCAAAATAGTTTCAACTTGAAGTTGTACAGAGATAAATAGAAACATGGATTTGAGTAATCCTTTTTTAGCTAAAGGTGCCATTTTCCACTATAATACCACATTAAGAGGAAAACACAATAATCTCAATAGATCAGGCAAAAGCATATGATAATCTTCAATAATTACTCTTGATTAAAAATTTCAGGTAAACTTCAACATGAAAAACATTGTCTTCTATCTGAACATATGATAACTAGCTGATAAAACAGGAAGTATTTCATTTGATAACAGTGGTAATAAAAATCAACTGAGAACAGTCATAATAATAAAGTAATTCAATAAGGGTAGTAAACACAAAAATAACAACAAAAAAGGCCTGTTCATAATACTAACAAAATACATGGAATGAAGAGCTAACATAATAGAAAATATGCAGCCTGACATCAAAGAAAACTACATTTCACTGAAAGAAGAAAAGAGACATGAATAAATGAGAAGACTAAATATTGTCAAGGTGGCAATTTTCCCCGAACAAATTCAATGTGATACCAAAAACCAAAAAAACAAAACAAACAAACAAAACCCCTACAAGCTATCTTTTGGAATTTGGAAAACAATTTAAAGTGTGAGAATAACCAGGAAAATTATGAAAAACATTATAAACCTTCCTCTACTAGATAAAAATCTATTATAAAGCTACAGGAACAGAATGGTCACAATGCAGGAACAGAACATACCAGTAACAACTCAAAACTGTGGAAAAAAGATGAGGATTAAATAAATAGTACTGAGTCTTTCTCCTCCTTACACCAAGATAAATTTCAGATGGATCAAGATTTAAACACACACAAAGAAGGCATAAAAATACTAGGTGAAAAAAAAAATGGGAATTTTTTTTTCCTGAGAATCAGGGAGCAAAGGAGGCCTTCCTAAGTGTGCCTAAATTTCCAGGATAATGTTACGTGGGAAAGACAATTAGAACAAGAAACTTCAGTCTCCTACTGTTTCTTACATTGCTATAGCGTTCAGCAAACAATCTCGAGCAAATCAAGATAGCAAGGAGGGGATTTCAATGCAGATAGAGGACTTAGAGTCTTTTCAAGAGGTCCCTCCCCAACAGAAGCCATGGCAGCTGGTCCACAAGCTCCTGTATCACTGTGGAAATGTTATCTCCCAACTACAAAACAATGACATAAGCTGTTCAGGCAAAAATCTGTGACAACAGGGGTGTGAGATGGTGAGAGCAGAGTACTCAATTACCATCGGCATCACTAGGGAGAGACAAATTGAATGCATGAATGTTATAAAGTCCAATAGAACCTAGTTTCATTAATGGACTATGGTATTGGATTTCTACTCCTATCTTGACAACCGGAGATAGTGAATGTACTAGCATGGCTCCTGGATCAAAGTCCACCCACCAGTACCCAGTGCCTGCTCATATTTAGTTAAGGGCTTGCTGATGGCCAAGAGAATGTTGGGGAGACAGTATCAGTTTTAAAGATTCCAGCACTAAGTGAGACAGAAAATTTAGAAGCAGTGAAAGGAAAAGGCTACGCTAAAGTAGATAAACTCAACATTTCTGAACAGTCAAAAACCAGGACATACAATCAAAAGGAAAAAGAGGGAAAGTATTTGCAGCATATATGCAGGAGCTAATTTCTCTAACTTAAACATCTTTGACTTATAAAACGTTGCTCTTGCGAATCAGTAAGAAAAAAGAAAAATGGCGAAAAACATGAACAGGCAGTTATAATAAACGTGAAAAAATGTTCAAATTTAAAAACAAACAAAAAATGCAAATGTGAAAAAATCAGCTCTTGTTTTTTGCTTGCCACATTGTCCGCTATTAAAAACATTAATATGCTTAATATATAACAACCTCAATATATAAGGGTCCAAATTAATAGGCAAAAACAAATAATCCAAAGCTCAATTATATATATATGCACACACACATATATATAATATATAAAAAATTAAAACCATCTATTTTTCACCTCCCAGTTGGTAAAGATCTTAAAACAATAATGCCTGTGGTGTGGGAAATGGGCAGGTGCATACACTGCTGAGGAGCTTTTAATTTGTAAGAGTTTTCTGGAGAGAAATTTGTCAGTATGTATCAAAAGCTTAAAAAAAAAAATACATATTTTGTGCAGAAATAACATACCTTTAAAACCTATAGCCCAAAGAAATGTCATCAGTTGTTGTTTCCGGGCTGCAAGATTATAGGTGTACTACTTCTTGGGTGTAATTTTCTGTATTTTCCAAAACTTCTTCAATGAATATAGATTTTAATTGGGGGGGAACCTAATGACTGTCATGAGGAGAAAATAATAAATCTTCTATTTTTTTGAGTTGTAAACCCTCATGAAAACGAATGATCTCCTTGCAGATATGTATACTTCCTTCCCCTCACCTATGCTATCATGTGTTTCGGTCTGAAGAACTTAGAAAATCAAATGTACTTTGAAAAAACTCTGAAGCAGACTTTCAGATAACTGGCAAAAGCAGAATTGGGAAGAGAAACCGAAAATCTTTTTGACAAAAAAATCTTTCTCATATATACACTTGAAAATGACAAATCAAATACCTTGATGCAGTCTATCAGCCAAACCAAGGCTGCCACAATGTGAGGCCATGTATGAGGGGCCCCCACTGTATACATGGAGCTTTTAGATAATGCAAAAGGATACCTGCAAAAAATGAGAAAAGATAAGCTTACTTAATATGTTAATCTAGTAAAAATAAGGTAATCAAGAAGTCACAATAAAAAATTTGGCATATACATTCACAGTCTTGACATACTTAGAAGTTATTTGTTGAGATCTGTCTTTAGTAATCTTACTCTCAAATAATTTTGCTTATTCTTTGGTGTCTTCATTACAGATTGTTCTACATCTAGCCCTCCTAAAACTGCAGAACTTGATTAACAAATAAGTACTGGACTTCTTTCCTAAAAGATCTTTTGTTCCTTTGAATTCAATGTACTCTAAGTTCAGTAAACCACAGGTATGCACTCCTCATCCCCAAATCCATTCCTATTCCTGTGTTTACTCAACAGCAAAATCCTCTAAAAACCAAGCTAAAATTTCTGAAGCCCTTTTTGACTTCATCTCACCCCATTTTCACTACGCCTTCAATCCTGTCTTTCCCACTTCTGTAAAAATTCTGGTATCCAGTCCATCTTTTCTATTTCTCCTGTCACTTAAGCAGTTCAGGGCCTTATATCACTTGTGGTTTTATAACAACCTGAAAAGAGTAAATTGTTTGCCTTTTTAGTTTACTTGGAGCCCTGCTGGCACAGTGGTTAACAACTATGGCTGGTAACCAAAAGGTCGGCAGTTCGGATCTACCAGCCACTCCTTGGAAACCCTATGGGGCAGTTCTACTCTGTCCTACAGGGTCGCTATGAGTCGGAATTGACTTGATGGCAACGAGTTTGGTTTTAGTTTAATTTAGCCTACGTATGGTGCCCACAGTGACCCTCTTAAAGCATGTTATTATTATTCCAATAGTCTCTCTAATGAGAAATATAACATACAAACCCAAGATCCTTAAAGATTCTTGGAACCTCTTCCTCAAATTTTGTATCAGGAAGTTCATAGGAAGGGCACAGGAAGCCATATAGAAAAGTGAAGATCTTTAGGAAGTCTTTAACAGATGGTGCTTGGAGAGATTTCATGGATATACTGTAAGCATAACCATTTTCTGTAAGAAACTATAATAATCTTTATGAAACATGATATTTCATAATAGAAAAATTATTGAAAATACCTAAGAGAACATTCACAATTACAAAATACCTCACAGAGTTGACGAATACACTGCTGAATAAACGCTTTGTCATTTAGTGGTCTTGGGTCCTTGATTTTTTCAGAACTGGAAAATATGCCAAACTGACTGTTCCGGGATCCAGTTCCACTAGTTCTGGAAATGTATTTTTAAAAAAGTCAATTAAAATGAATCCTTCTGTGGTCAAATCTAAATTATATATTATATCTTAACATTAGCATCAAACAAGGAAGTTCAATTCTTTAATTTGTATTTAACTAAACAAAATTCTCTCATCCAAAGCAGAGAAAAAGAACATGTTGAAGGATAAAGCATGACATTATGGCAGTTAAATAACTGAGATATGAGGGAGAATAAACACGCATTCCTGGAGCTCTGCATTAGCAGCACATACACTGCCCTCTAAGAACATAACTTCCAGTCCAGTCTCAGAATGCGGGTATCAGTGCACAGCCCAGGCCCTCTGCACCACCGGCTCTCCAGTCTAGTCAGTCACCTAGGTCCTTTCACCATCCTAGTCATCCCTCCGTGACTACTCTCTCACCCCCAACTCCTTCATTTACCATTATTTCCTGTGGGAAAATTGCCTTCCAGTTATGTTAAAAAAAGGTTGTGTATGCTTTTTCTTATGAACATTTCTATGTTATGCAATACCCATACTATGTATCTGATTGTTATTTACTGTGAACATATATGCTGCTTTTTAGTCATTTATGAATATAGCTATATGCTTTATTCTAAGTCCCCACCCACCAAAACAAAACCTCATTAGTTTAAATAATCTCCGTGTTTCATTTTTCTTACTTTGCTTGTGCTCCAGTTGAGCTAACCAACATAGCCTATTAAGTATTCTCTGAACAGTAATTTTCCTTATTGGACAGATGCCATAAAGCTGAGTTACAATGAACACTGTTGTAACATCTGAACTCTTCGTCCACGCTTCATTTCTCTGTGGAAGTTTCTTGCAAGTTCTCCCCTGCTTGGTTCTTTAGCTTGAGACGTCTAATTCCACTGCTATGATTAATTAGCTATTTTTTCCCTGGGAACTTGCTAATTTGAGAACCACCTTTCCATATACATTCTATTACTTCATTTTTAATATTTTTTACCATAACAAAAAGAGATATATAGAAATATGTGATGGGATTCAGCTCTTATTCTACACAAAACTCGACTTACAGATATCTTTTGAAATTATAAGAGAATTACCCAACCAATCAAAATAACAATTTACACTTAACAGCATAGGCTCTAGAGCCAGAGAATATGGTTTTAAATTATGTCTCTCTTACTAGCTGTGTGACTTTGGGTAAGTTACTTAACCTCTCTGTGCTTCAATTTCCTTATCTATAAAATGGAACAGTAACACTAGCACAATTCTGAGGACTGATTAAAAGAGTTAATATAGATAAAGCATTTAAAATGCTCAGCAAATGACAGGTTTCATAATTATCCACATCATCTCTGAAGCTCAGCTCTGGGATGAAAGCTACATTACAAAAATGTCTTAATATTGTTCACCAACTGGAATAAATGTGAGAAACAGAAGTCTGACTTGATATCACAGCAGAGATTTTTATAAGGTGACAAATATTTCACCTCTAAATATTTTCAAAATAACTGAACAAACAGGTTTGTCTTAAAAAGTTATATTTTGTTGTGGCAAGAAAACAGAACATAGTTTACTTTCATAATTTTAGGGTTGAACATTTAAGATCAATTTTATTGAGATATAATTTGCTTAGAACAAAATGCACCTGTTTAAGGTGCACAGTTGATGAACTTTGACAATGCATACACCTGTGTAATCTTTACTACAATCAAGATACAGGACATTTCCATCATCTCAAAAAGTTCCCTTATCCCTCTTAACTGTCAATCCTCCTCCCATTCTCCGCCCCAGGCAAGAACTGATCTGCTCTAAAAGTAGTTCTCAAAATGAGATCTTGGGGTTGGAGAAGTCAAAACTATTTCCACAAAACTAATACGTTATTTGCCCTTTTTACTCTCAGTCTCTCATGAGTGTACAGTGGAGTTTTCCAGAGGCTACGTGACGTGATACTGCAAGACTGAATGCAGAAGCAGATAGGAGAATCTAGCTGTCTTCTGTTAAGCCAGACATTTAAGAGATTTGTACAAATGTAGAATGCTACGTTTCTAACTGAAATTGCTTTGTCTTTGAAAATAAGTTGTTTTAAAATTTAAAAACATGTTATTCATGTTAACATGTAATGGGTTTATTATTTTTAATTGGATATACAATATTTTTAAAAATTTCGTTTTAATTTTTAATACGGTAAATATCGATAAATATAACCCAGAAAGCAAATGCTCTTAGGAGTCCTCACTAATATTTAAGTGTAAAAAATCTGGGACCAAAACGTGAACTAGATGATGATCCCTCCTAATTTAAAAATGCTGTAACCTAAAGGTTGGCAGCTCAAATCCACACAGTGGCACCACAGAAGAAAGGCCTGGCACCCTGTTCAGTAAAGATTACAGCTAAGAAAGCCCTATGGGGCAGATTTACTGTGTAACACATGGGGTCACCATGAGTTGGAATCAACTTGATGGCAACAAGCTTGGTGGGGTCTGGGTATGATTTCACAGCATCTCAAAGGCAGGCACGGAATTTTAGATCAACTAGATACTTGTAACAAACAGTGGTCTGAATGTGCTAATATATTTCTTGGCACCATCAAAATAAATATAACCATTGCTAACCATTTAAAATAAAGGAAAATTAGAATCTAACTTTGTCTTGGAAAAGGACCATGCCATATAATTTTTTGTAGTCTGAGAGGATCTAGCTGAATGCATGACTATAACAGTTCTTTCATTAGAACTATTCAAGAAATATCATTACCTTTTGCCAAACACAGAGACTTTTCTTTCAGATGTAGATGATGTGGGTTTGTTTAAACTTAACTTTCCAAAGGCTGATTTCTCTTTGCTTTAAGAAAAGGAGAAAAATATCTCTTTAAAATAAATATTAAAAATATTAGTTTAAGAAATTTTTGGAAATATGTTAGACCCAATACCTCCCAATGCCTGTAAAAATAATTCAAAATCATAAAAATTTTCTAGCGTATAAGTTCTAATGCTAAGACATTAAGAAAAATGCAGAACAAATATCACATCTATATTAAGATTTCAATTACTTCATATACTTACGGATAACAACTTTTAGGAGAAATAAAAATTAAAAAATTAGATATGTTTAATCATAGCATGATAGCTACAGTAAAATATATTTTTAATGTTGTCGTATTTGTATAGGTTTAAAAGTATTATTTAAAATCTAAGCTTTCTTAGAATGCAGCTGCTCTTAAGAATATACATTATCTAAATTACAGGCAAAACACATTGGCGATAGTGACCTTTTAGCTTCTAATGCAACTCACGGAATAAATCTTTTTCTTTTTTTAATTTTTTTTTAATTTTATTGTAGTTTAAATGAAGGTTTACAGAACGAGTTTCTCATTAAACAGTCAGTACACATATTGTTTTACAACATTGGTTAACAAACCCACAATATGTCAACACTCTCCCTTCTCAACCTTGAGCTCCCTTTTACCAGCTTTCCTGTCCTCTAGTCCCTGCCCCTGCGCTGGTGTGGCCCTTTAGTTTGTTTTATACGTCTGTGCAATCTCTGGCTGAAGGGTAAACCTCAGGAGTGGCTTCATTACAGAGCTGAAAGCGTGTCTGGGGGCCATACTTTCAGGGTTTCTCTAGTCTCTGCCAGGCCATCAAGTCTGGTCTTTCTTTTTGAGTTAGAATTTTGTTCTACATTTTTCTCCAGCTGTCTGGGACCCTCTATTGTGATCCCTGTCAGGGCAGTCAGTGGTAGTAGCCAGGCACTAGCTAGCTGTACTGGACTCAGCCTGATGGAGGCTGTGGTAGATGTGGTCCATTAGCCCTTTGGACTAATCTTTCCCTTGTATCTTTAGTTTTCTTCATTCTTCCTTGCTTCTGAAGGAGTCATACCAATGGAGTATTCCAGACGGCCACTCGCAGGCTTTTAGGACAACAGAAGCTACTCACCAAAGTAGAATGTAGAACATTTTCTTTATAAACTCTGTTATGCCAATTGAGCTAGATGTTCCCTGAGACCACGGTCCCCACAGCCTCAGCCCAGCAATTCCATCCCTTAGGGAGTTTGGATGTGTCTATGCAGCTTCCATGACCTTGCCTTGTACGAGTTGTGCTGGCTTCCCCAGTACTGTGTACTGTCTTACCTTTCACCAAAGTTACCCCTTATCTATTGTCTATTTAGTGTTTTTCCCTCCCCACCCTCATAACCATCAAAGATTGTTTCTTTTTGTGTATAAACCTTTTCATGAGATTTTACTGTAGTGGTCTCATACAATATTTATCCTTTTGTGATTGACTTATTTCACTCAGCATAATGCCCTTCAGATTCATCCATGTTATGAGATGCTTGACAGATCCATCGTTATTCTTTTATCGCTTCCTAATACTCCACTGTGTGTATGTACCACTGTTTATCCATTCATCTGCTGATGGGCATCTAGGTTTTCTCCATCTTTTTGCTGTTGTAAACAAGGCTGCAAGAACATGGGTGTGCATATGTCTATTTATGTGACAACTCTTATTTCTCTAGGATATCAAGGAATAAATCTTTTTGTGTAAGTAATGTGCAACAGTACAAAAAAATTGTTTAAAGTGTTCAGATGGAAAAATATATACATTCTTCAAATTTTTAAAAGCAGCAGAGGCTCATACTATGTAAACCTAAGTAATCTAAAAACACTTAGCAAGTAACTTGGTATTAGAGAAGGATTGATATAGCTCTGCTGAGGCTTATGAATAGCCTTCTTTTTTAAAAATTCATTTTATTTTTTAATTTATTTTTGGTAGCAATATATATAATCAAATGTACACACATTCACAATTTCTACACGTGCAGTTCAATGACATTGGTTACATACTTCATATTGTGTCACCATTCTCACTATCTCCATGCATATTGTTTCATCACAATTAATCTAGAATATTCTGCTCCTTAGAGTTCTCATCTGTGTTTTAGATTAACTGTTGTCAATTTGAACTCACATAGAGTCTTCTTTATTAGAGCACAATGCTCAAGGCAAACCTGTATTAATTGAACTAAACTGTTTCGTTTAACGATGGCTTCATGGGATGGTTTTGGTTCACGGTTTGAAGATTATTTCTGGGCAATAGATTTGGGGGTTTCTTCAGTCTCAATGGATCCAGTAAGTGTGGTTTCCGTATGAACTTGAAGTTCCTTATGAAAAATCTGTTCAATGATTTTCCTCCTTTTGATCAGGATCCATCTACTGGGTCCTTGATCAAAATATCCAGTAATGGTAGCCAGGCACCATCCATTTCTTCTCGTCTCACTGGCAAAAGAGGTACTAGTTTATGGAGACAGCCTCTTAATTGGAACAAAATCACTCATAGAAAAAAAAAAATACAGTTTATGATAGCATATTCCTTTGGACACTTTTTTCCAGCAAATCTTAAGGAAACAGACCAGAGAGGTGGTGTTCTGTAGGCTGCTACTACACTACAGCTCATGATCTGAGCAAATACTACCTTTGACTGAGAGCTCTGCTAGCTGGATACACCTCGATAAATTATCAATTACAGTAAGCAGTTCTAGAATAAAGAGAAAAACTTATAGCATGCTTGGAGTCTCATAAGTGGATATTATTCTAGACAGTCCTAGATAAAGCTACCCACATGGGAAGTGAAAACTAACAAGGTTAGCGATATGAAAAAGTGCTCAAGGTAAATTAATAGTTGTTTTAGGGGCTGCCAGACAAAGGTGATTGACTTAGTTTTGGGAATTTAAGAAACAAATTAGACAAGTCACAACACCTGATATTGTGCCTATCTTTACCCTTCACTGATCCAAAATTAAGCATGACTGGGAACAGATAGGAAACCCTGGTGGCGTAGCGGTTAAGTGCTACAGCTGCTAACCAAGAGGTCGGCAGTTCAAATCCACCAGGCACTCCTTGGAAACTCTATGGGGCAGTTCTACTCTGTCCTGTAGGGTTGCTAAGAGTCGGAATCGACTTGATGGCAGTGGGTTTGGTTTTGGTTTTGGGAACAGATAAGGAAACCCTGGTGGCGTAGTGGTTAAGAGCTATAGCTGCTAACCAAAAAGTCGGCATTTCAAATTCACCAGGTGCTTCTTAGAAACTCTATGGGGCAGTTCTACTTTGTTCTATAGGGTGTTATGAGTCAGAATCAACTCGACGGCAACGGGTTCTTGGGAACAGATAAAATTCACCAAGACACCCAGTCATACAACATCTTTGTATTGACTATTTTTACAGATTTCTTTGCCCTAGGTGGAGGTACTTACTTTTGAGGGGTATAGAGGCCTTGTTTATTGAGGTCCTGGGATCTTAACTCTTGCACAGAGAGGCGGCCAGCACCACCGGTGGAAACTGAACTGCGCTTCATGCTTGTGACCTACATTCATGAAATCAGTATTTAAAAATCCTTCCACACATAAACTGCACATTTAGCAAGCATCATTATCTTTATCTTCAAACAGAAAGGAGGCCAAGTTTCATTCTTTCTTCAAGATAATCTTTCCCCTGCACTATCTTTACTCATTTATGTATTGTGTACCATAGCCCTCATTTCAGGGAATGTCATCTACTTAATTGCATTTTTAAGTATTCACCATACATAAACATTTACTAACTACCAACCACCTACACAGGAGTGTGCCAGGCAATGCAAAAGATACGATGAATATGGTATGATTCCTGCCCTGCATGGTAGTTAGAGACCTGAATCTTAACCCAGACCACATCTCTATGGTTGGCTGTGCCTGTTTCAAATGGGAAGGCAGAGGCTACATGAGAAGCCCAACTTCTCAACTTCTTGCATCCATCACAAAATGTTTCTTTTTCTTTGGTCTCTGAAAATAGAATTTATTGTTTTTTCTTAATGACAATCTCTCCTGCTCTATCCTTAACTCATTATTTCTCAGTTTAATATTCTTCAATCACCGCCCCTCTTGCTTCACTCTCCCCTTCAACAAGGATAAATCTGGTCCACAGAAGCGTCTCTAGGCCACATCCATCTTCTTGGGCCACATTAACACCTCATTCCCTTACCTGTACTGAACCTGCGGCCTCCTAGGTTACTCACGATTGCCAATTTTGGGGGTTCTGTCTCATCTCTCAATGGCATTAGGCACTATACATACAGCCAGCCTTCTCGGGTCCTGCCCTGGCTTCCATGAAAGCGGACATCTGTGGTTATCCTTCTACTTCTCTGGGCACTCCTTAGTCTTTTACACTAATCAGGCTCTTTCTCGGTTTTGGCCGCCTATTTCCTCTCCCTCAATATACCCTGCTTTCTTCTTACAACTTTCCCACTCTCGCCTACTCGTTCACTCCCCATCTTCACTTAAGGAGCAGAGTTCCAGATGCACTCCTCCCACAGCCAGTAGGATACCACATTAGTATCTCAACCCCCACCCACCAAATCACAATTCCTCATCTTGCTCTCTCCTTTCCCCATCAGTGGCCCCCTACGCCCTCCCCTCCTCCCTGAGAATTCCTTGGCAGTAGAAATTTACTAGTCTCTGAGAAACTAGCGCCCCGCACAGATGCGGCCCGAGGCCTCTCACAAAGCGGACGCTAAAACATTGTGCCTCAGCGTCGCTCAAGGTAAACTGTCGGCGCTATCGCTTTCGCCCCCCGGGACCGTACCGGCCGGAACAAAACTAACCCAAAGGTCTTTCATGAGTCCACCACCCGTTAGTCACCTTTCGTCCAGCTTCCCGACACGACCTAGGGGCCGAATTTCTGAACGGCACGATTCCGTAGAAACACCGCTCCCTCCTCTACCCGCCCGCGCTCTTCAAATTTTAAAATCTCCGCCCGTGCGAACGTCCCCACGCACGACGTGCGCGCGCATGCGCAATACTCGTACGCCACCGCCCCGTCGCCGGGACTCTGCGTGCGGGCTGCGCCCCGCCGCCTCGCTGGCTCCGCCGGCTTCCCCAGGCAGCGTCAGCGTCTCCTACGAAGTTTAGTCCGACCGCTCGATTTAAGTTCTGAAGACTTGAGGGCTCTATGTCACTGAGGAGCGGGCAGAACGCTCGAAGTCGCCCTGGAAACGCTTTCCGTACAGCAATATGGCTGCGCCCGTTGACGCTTAGAGAAGGAATTTTCCCTTCGCTTTAAAAGGGGCTCCCTTCACGACAACTACTTAGATGGGCGCTGTTCTTACTCTGGGAGTCTGGGAAGGCGGCGTGCATTTTTCTGACAAGGGAAGCGGTGAGGTAGGAGGTGGGGGCTGCGGAGTGTGCGTGTAGCCGGCTCCGAGCATCGCCCTGCTAATACTCATGGAGTTAGAAGGTTCAGTTTAAATGTGCTATTAGCCCCTTACTTCGCAGCAACTGTGCTGTTAGCCACTTACTTATTTCTTGTCTTGGCCCCCTCTTCAATTCTCCATTACACTAGTTTGAGAAAGCAATATCCAGAACCGTAAATCATCTCTTGAAAAAAGATGAAGTTCTGAAAAACCTAGTTTCCTGAGAAGTACTGCTCAGAAGCAGTTACAGATCTAGACCCTTAATCTTACAATTTTGCTAAGGTCCAGTGCTTCTGATGTGCAATTAAAAATTGCATTTTGCTGTGCCCAGACCAATAGTTTGCCATCTTCATTACCCCATTATTCCGTTGATAGCAGTGGTTTACTAGGGCAGTGATACTGAAGAATGGGCTAAGGGGAATGTTTGAAAAAACAAGGGCTGTTCTGCTAATATGTTCTCTTGGAATTCTGTGACTCTCAAGATAGGGTCGCTATGAGTCGGAATCGACTCGACGACACTGGGTTTAATTTTTTTGGTTTGGCCTCAAGATAGGTTTATATCATCAAAAGGGCTGAATTTATATAGATAATGTAGTGTTCTTTGCTTTAACACGTCACTTTCACCTTTCAAGGATTCAATGATTTCCTGACTTGGAGACTGTGTACTTGGTTGCTAGAGCCACAGACTTAAGCAAGAGGTTGTGGAGGGCCCAGGAAGAGAGGTAGATTAAATTGGGTTTACGGAAATAAGATCAGGTATTGACTATCTTTGGCAAAATTGGCTGACAATTTTAAATGTTCAACTCTGACATTAAAAGAAGTTAATATCAAAAAGTTGCCATTTTCCTTAGAACTACTATATAAATGCTAAATATGTAAAGTTTATATGTATTTGTACGTCAAATGTGCTTGTGTGTATGAAGTATATTTTTCCTGAAATACAGGATATTTAAAGACTTTATATGGAAAGTTGGGCTTTAATTCTAGTCCTTAATTTCTAGAGGTACTTTTTATGGGAGAGAATGTCTGTGGTGCACCAGCTGTCACCTGGGTGGTTACTGGATCATCTTTCATTCATTAACAAGATAAACTATCAACTTCATCAGCATCACAAGGCTTGTTGCAGTAAAAATGAGCCTACTTCTTTTGTCCACTTTGATTCTCTTCAAACGGATTCTATGTCTTCTTTTGGACCCTCTGCTACATATGTTGCTTCTTACTCGACCACTGTGCCTGAGAATGTTGATAGAGGAAACAGTGACATGCTCATACAAAACTATGTTTTTCGATCTGAATTATTTGATGTCACCAAACCCTATATAACTTCAGCTGGTCGTGAAGAATGCCAACGAAGTAATGAAAAGGAAGATCTAAGAGATGGTGTTAAAAAAGAAAGCTCCACTCCTATCATTGGGAAGGTAGAAAGTTTAAAAAAATTTTGTTTATAGGAAACATGAAAGAAATTTATCGTTACAATATCTTAGATATCTTGTGATGTATTAAGTATAAACATCAGTAAAGCATAAGAAGGCTTTAGCATATCCAGAATAGTTTTTAACTCTTTCCAAACATTTCACCATTCCTATAAGACCAAATTTGCATAATTCAAAATTAAGCAACGTTCACAGGGAGTGAATGTAAGTTAAACATAACAGTCAGATAAAGAGAAATCTCTGCTTTTCTACTTAGGTGTTTATATTGATGGCATGTTTTTTTTACAACTGATTTTACTCAAAAGCATGTTTCCTTTTCTGCAAAATTCCAAGGTAGCAGTTGGATTTTGGGATTTTTTTTTAGAGGCCTGTCCTTTGGGGAGAGGAGCCCTGGTGGGATAGTGGTTAATGTGCTTGGCCACTAACTGAAAGGTTGGCGGTTCGAACCCACCAGCTGCTCTGCCGGAGAAAGATTACAGTCTTCGAAACCCTATGGGGTGGTTTTACCCTAGTGTCCCTATGAGTTGGAATTGACTCGACGGCAGTGGGCTTTATCCTTTGTGGGTAAGCTCAGATAATAACATTTAGACGAGGGTGATGTTTCTGAAAAATTTCTAGTGATGGAAATAGAAAGCTATTGTGGAAAATGTGTAGAGTTTTTTATCTTTGTATACACACAGTGGCAATCTTTTAATAAAGTTTTGAGAATGTCATATAATACCAAATTAATTGTGCTTCAGTAATTTGTATTTTTGAAGAATTCGGAGATAATTATACAAAGTCCATGTCAGATAGATACACTAACATTTTCTTTGGTGGAGATAGGAATAACATTCATTATTCACCCAACAAATGTTTGAGTTCTTTTCTGTGTGCCATTGTACATAGAGGGATGAAACAAGATAAACACAATCCCTGACTTCATGAATCTTACAATGGAGTGGAGAGGAAAGATACTAAGCAGGGAAGAAAGTATCTTGAGAATTGGAATAGGAAAGTAATAGAAATAGTATGTTGTTACAGGTACCTGAAGTAGAATTTTTAATATTATGATTTCTTCTTGTACATTATCTTTTTCCCTTTCAACAAATATTTATTGAGCATATGCTGTGTCAGGTATAGAAAAGGCGTAGTGTTGCCTGAGATCTCAATAAAATAGTATATAAATACTGTATCATTGCTATTAGTAATTCAGACAAATAAACATTTGTAAAGGACTTTACAATTTACAGAGTATGTACACTACCTTTTAATGCTTAGTTTCTTACGTGGGGTAAGTTTCTCACATTTTAATGTTGAAGAATAAGGTGAACATATGGAATGGTGTTGATGTATCTGATTTGTACCTAACCCTCAGATAAATCCTAAAGAGTTACTACAAGATACGTTGCCACTTCTTTTGACTGTAGTATGTGGGTAGTTCCTCTCCTCAAAAATGAAGAAAGATGAGAATAATTATACTCTGTATTTCAACTCATAGGTGACACTCATTACTGTCCATATAGTGTCACTGCCAGTGCTACATTTTATCATGTGGTGGTGGTGTTGTGTGCTGTTGAGTTGATTTTGACCCACAGTGACCGTATATGACCCTATATGACAGAGTAGAACTGCCCCGTGGGGTTTCGTAGGCCGTAATCTTTACTGGAGCAGGTTGCTGGTTCTTTTCTCCTGTGGAGCCTCTGGTAGATTCGAGCTGCTGACTTTTCAGTTAGCAGCTGAGTGCTTTAGCCACTGCACTGCCAGGGCTCCTTGTCATGTTGTACTAGTTCTCATTAAACAGGTAAGACTGAGGATGACCTTTCATTACCTATTAAGTTGGGATTTATTGATTTATTACTTACTTTGGGGAAGTCTGTCTCCTTAGTCCATACCCTTTCCATTCATTTTGACCTCAACAGATGATTATTATCATTTAAAGATTGGAATACACAATATGAAAAATGTGACAAAAATGAAATACTGATATATTTCAAAAGATCAACATTGTGACAGATGGCAACATAATTTTTTCCTTGTGACTTATCTACCTTTTAGAAGCGTAAAAGGTGTGTGGTTTTCAATCAAGGTGAATTGGATGCTATGGAATACCATGCAAAGGTAAGTGTAAAATGTTCATTGATCACATTGGAAGATTTACATGACATAGTATAATAAAGGAGTCCCTGGGTGGTGCATAAGGAACCCTAGTGGCACCGTGGTTAAACATTCAGCTGCTAACTGAAAGGACGGTGGTTCGAACCCACCAGCCACTCTGTGGAAGAAAGTTGTGGCAGTCAGCTTCCGTAAAGTTTACAGCCTTGGAAAACCTATGGGGCAGTTCTACTCTGTCCTGTAGGGTCACTATGAGTTGGAATCAGATTGATGGCAGTGGGTTTGCTTTGGTTTGGGATGGCACATACGGTTAAACACTCGACTGTTAGCTGAAAGGTTGGCAGTTTGAACCCACCCTGAAGTGCCTGGGAAGACAGGCCTGGCAATGTGCTTCCAAAAGATCACAGCCTTGAAAACCCTATGAAACACTCATGGGGTTGCTGTGAGTCAGAATCAACTTGACAATACCTTGAAAACAACAAAAGGATGGCTTAATACTATAGGATTTTTAACGTACTGAAGATAGCCGAGGACACAGAAGTTGAATCCTTGAATATCAAAAGTCTACTGTATCTATTAATTTTGGAAACATACCTGTTGCCTGGAAATGCCATTTGTGTGATTAAAGTGCAGAGAGATGCAAAAATCCAGGGTATGATATGATACATGAAGAATGTTTACTTTAAGATGTTAAATGATATTAGAGAATAGAGTTTCTTGAATATATGTATATTCAGAGTGCTAAATGAACTACAATACATTTGACTGTTAATGGTTAATACGAATTATGAAATATTTGTGTGCATCAGAATAGAATCAAACTTAAATAGTCATAAAAGAAAGAAAAAGTTTTTTTTTTTTTATAGGATATTTAAAAAATCTTATTTAGATCTCTTAGTGCTTCGGTAGCAAATTTGAATAAAGATAATATAGGGTATTTATTATCAGTGAGTAATTTCATAGAAATTAGAATCTATTTGCTATAGTGTGGTGTTAAAAAATGAACTATTAAAAGGGCTGGAACCAGGGCTGTTAATAGCTAAGATATCTAGGTTATTTTAACTTATATTAAGGAGAAGCCTGAAGTAGAACTTGCCTTGTTTGCTTTCTTTACTGAAGTTATCGGTCTCCCTCCCTTCCTATCTAGTTCATTTATCCATTCACTCACCGAATCATTAAGGTTATTTACAAATATTCGTTGAATGCAGACTTCATTCCAGACACTGTGTCAGCCTTAGGACTTCAGTGGAAGTTGAGATAGATAGAGTCCTTCTATCACAGAATTTATGATCTTCTTGAGGGGTACAGACAAATTACATTACATTGTAAAAAGCACTGTCATAGGAGAATTATAGTATCTCTTGGAAACCCTGGTGGCATAGTGGTTAAGTGCTACAGCTGCTAGCCAAAGGGTCGGCAGTTCAAATCCTCCAGGAGTTCCTTGGAAACTCTATGGGGCAGTTCTACTCTGTCATATAGGGTCGTTATGAGTCAGAATCGACTCGACGGCACTGGATTTGGTTTGGGTTTGGGTATGGGGGCATATAGGAAGGCATCTAACCCAGACTTAAGGATGGGGATGTCAGGGGAAAGGTTTATGGAGGCAGTGATAATTGTTCAAGTTCAATTCTTTTGAGTAGACATTAATCATGAAGAGAGTGATGGAGAGTGTTCTAGGCTTAGAAAGTAATAGTGTTTGCTAAAGCTTAGAAGCAAGAGGGAGTATGGCTTGTTTGAAGAACCTGTGTTTTCCTTCAGCTCTTTGGAAATATTTAACGATGTTTTAAAACTTATGTTTAAGTCCATTATCTGAGCTTCTGTGGGGATTGTTTCTGTTATATTGTTCTATTGAATGATCCATCTTTTCTTCTTTCTGTTTTTGTGTCTCTTGTTAGTTTTTGTCAAAACCAGGACATTTAAATATTATAATGTGATAACTTTGGAAATCAGACTCTTCCCCTTCCTTAGGGATTGCTGTTTTTTCTTTTCTTTTTTTAACTGCGGTAATGTCTTTGTTTAGTGACTTCCCCTTTCTGTATGTGTGTTGACATTGAAGACTCTGTTTCTTAGCTTGTGCTCAGCTAGTGTTTTGAGAGAAATTTCCTTTGAATATCAGGGAGAAAACGAACAAGCAGTGACCTCTCCCAGTCTTTGCAAACTGGACTTGTGCCAGAGCCTTTCTTCAGCAACCCCTCCCCCCAGCTGATTTTCTTTTTTACTCAGAGAAATTTGATTATGATGTTCCTTGGTGTAGTTTTCTTTATGTTTCTTTTGTTTGATGTTCACTGAGCTGCTTGTACCCATGAGTTTATAATCTTCATCAAATTTGGAAAATTTTTTTACCATTACTTCCTCAAATATTTTTTTCCATACCTGATTTCTCTCTTCTACTGTAGGGTCTTCACTTATACATATATGAGACCACTTGAAAGTACCTCACAGCTCATTCATATTCTTTTCATTTTTAAAAATCCTTTTTCTGTTTGTGGTTTTTTTTTGTATACTTTCTTACTATGTCTTCAAGTTCATTAATCTTTTATTGTATAATGTTCAAGCTGCTGTTAGTTTGATTCAGTGTATTTTCATCTCAGATATTGTTATTTTCATCTCCAGAAGTGTAATTTTCTATTTATGTCCCTACTTTTTGAAAAGATGGCATTATAATAACTGCTTTGCTGTCCTTCTATGCTTATTATATCATCTGTGTTAGTTCTGGGTCCGTTTTGATTGATTTTTATTACCCTTCCTCATTGGTTGTATTTTCCTGCATCTTTTTATGACAGGCAGTTTTTGATTGGATGGCAAACATGGCAAATTTTACTTTGGGTGCTGAATATTTTTGTGTTACTTTAACTTTGATTTTTAATTGTATTTTCAGTGCTGATTTTTTTTTTTTTTTTTTTTGATTCCTATAACTTTGAATAGATTTTCTGCCTTGGACTTTGTTCTGAGATGCAGTTATTTGAAAACAGTTTGATCTTTATTCTTGCTTTTCAAATATTGTAGGTGGGCTTAGAACAGGGGTTGGCCTAGGGCTAATTGTTCCCCTTTACTGAAACAAGATCCTTCTTCCCTACCCAATGTCAAGAACTGTAAAGGATCTGAAATTTTAGTGAGCTTGCCACAGTTGCTTGGATGCTGGGAGAAGATATGAAAATCTTAGGTCAGGGACAGAGGATTTTATTATTAACAGTACAGCAGGAAACATATGCTTATGATCACGTATTTACTCTTGTACCCCCTGTCCCATGGGATAATGCTAATCAGCCTTGTTGGATGCTGTGTGTGCCGTGGGTTTGAGTCACATCTTAAGGAACCCCAAGGTTAGGGAACCCCAGTCTTTTAAGTGGGCTGCAGTCAAACCTATTCAAACTTTGCCCCAGATGGAAACTTTATTAACCTTTATACAAACAGACTCTCTGCCTTGGAAGAAGGCGGTATTTCCGTCTTCCATGGATTTTTGCTATACAAATATCCTTGAAATTTTTGTCTGCAAAAAAAGCTGTCGGAGAGACCCGTGGTAAAATTTCTCCCAGTAGCCTTGTGAATCGTGAGGTTTTCCAATCTGGCTGGTTGACACAGGCATTATTCTTGGCTCTGTGAAAGGAGCAAGCACTGTTGCCTCTAATCCTTTTGGGTGGCCCTTTTCCCAGTCATGCATGCACTGATCAATACTTAGGTGAATTCTCCAGTGGGGACTTCTGCAGATCTTGCTCTATCTCTGTAGCTCTTTGCTGTCTGGTACTCTGTCTTGTGAACTGTAACTGTCTTAACTTCACCATCCTTTCAGCTCCATCTCCCCAACTCAGGGAATCTGCTGGCCTTTGCTTATATTCTTTCTTCTTGTGGTCTGGAAATTCTCTCCAGGCAGCTAGCTGGGGCAGTCATAAGTTTACCTATGATTTCTGTCCCATCTCTCAGGAATCACTGTCTGTTGTTGCCTCATGTCCAGTGTCTTAAAAGCTGTTGTTATCATTCTTTTTGGCTGGAAGTAGAATGCTTAGGCTGCTGTTAAGATTTTCTCTTTATCACTGATTTTAAGCAATATGATTATGATGTTTCTTAATGCAATTTTTTTTTTTTTTTGGTTCTTTGGTGTTTTTTGAGCTTCTTGGACCTGTGAGTTTG